>NW_027488563.1:852500-1152500 GCF_050948215.1 Halictus rubicundus
TTGAACGATTACCCCTCGGAGACAGCCGTCGATTATTGATGAGAATATTCTGCTCAGTGCGGAACTAATTGTTATGGGACGCCAGTTTTCCACCTTTTCTAGGTCACTTCCCACTTTAGGGATCAGAGTTGTACGATTCTGATTCCATGCAGTTGGGTAGTGATTTACAAGGCATATGATGTTATATAGCATTGCAAGTACGGTCGTTATCCCTTGCGTTTTTAGGTGTTTCTTTTGTATATTATCCGGGCCGCCGGCAGTTTTATTATTCATTTTTTTTATTCTTATGTCTACTTCCCCAGCCAGAATTGGGTATAAAATATCCGATATCGATATAGCTTGTCGTATAAAGGTTTTCTCTTGAAGTACCGGGCCGTTTGTTTCCCAGAGGTTTGTATATAATTCTTTAACCTCACTGGCGATAGGAGGTGGTCTGGGTGGGTCGATAAATGTGTGATCGCCCTTGATAATAATATCCGCTAATTTTTTAGGGCATTCTTTATATAAGTCTTGACAACGTGCATATCTAAACTTTTTCCGGTTGTTACTGTTATTTATTCTTGTTTTTTTGTTTCTGATCCTTCTATTTTTATTATTATTATTGTTGTTATTGCGTATATTGTTGTTGTTGTTATTGCTTATGTTATTATCGTTGTTGTCATTATTCTGGTTGTTATTGCATGTCTCGTTGTTGTTGTTTTTCTTTTTATTATTATTCCTCGCATTCTTACCAGCCGGCATGTTGCTATTGGTAGCTTCATCACTTCCTAGTAAGAATGTTACTAGTGTATCCGACACGTAAGAATCGATTTCTAGTTTTAGTTTGTCAATATCCTCTTTATGATACAACCAGATGTTTTTAAGCTTTATGTGCAAGTTTTTAACACTAGGATGAGCATCATTTATACTGATGCTCTCGATGGCGGTCGTCATCGTTTTCCGCCAATCTATGTCTTCGGCGTTAGGGTCCTGCGCTTCACTGTTGAGGCCCTCTTGCCTAGGAACTACTAGGGCACAACATTCCGTTTTCGTGTAATGGCACCCTGATTGTGATTGCAGCAGAAACAACCGTCTCGTTGTCCGTGTTCAAAGCCATGTCTTCCAGGACCAGGTAGTTGTGTGTCCGAGGCATCATTGTTATTCGATGTATTATCCATTTTCGTTTAGAGTGATTGGTATCCGAGCATAGAGATCAGTAATATTATCCAAATCTAGTTCCGTAATTCAAGCCATAGTCGCATAATAGTCAATCAATCAACGTATTAATACGTGGTTTCTCTTTTTTTTTAAGCTCTTAATTTCGGAGTTCACAAGACTCACCTTTCACACTTGATAGTGTTGACTGGAAAACCAGGTATTGATGTTAATGTTTTATACGTCCTTACTTTCCTCTTTCCTAAGAAAGGGTGTTCGCCACGCTACCTTTAGCCATGATTAGCACTATCAATGCATTATGCCCGATGCGCCAATCATGTTTCCGGCAGGAACCACGAGGAGGTAGGTAGTGTGACTTGGATGGTGAGAGGCTAAGGGCCTAAGGGCCTATATTGCGCATCACCATCCCGTGTAACCAAGGCTCTCACTTCTGGGCGGGAGTACTCTCATTTCTGACACAGATTTTCTTTCTCCTTACATTCTCTCGCCATGTGTCCAAATCCACTACACTTAAAGCATCTCAATACACTCACAAATTCTTTAAATTTGCATGCTCTCCATTTCACATACACGCGTCCTTGTTTCATAAGCATGTTCTTCATTTTCGCATTCATTTCAATTATGACATTTCCCACATCCGCATCCTTCTTGTTCATTCTACTTATGATCTTCACTCGCTCTGCAAATTCATTCCTACTCACGCATTCCTTCAGATTCTTTTCATACAACTCATTCATAAAATCCTCACCAATCATATCATTAGGCACATCATATACAATTATTTTCGGCCCAATTTTCCTCGGCAATTCAACTTTTAAACCTACCTCATTAAACTTAGCACAATCTCTCATCTTCTGTAATTCCTCCTCACTAGCCGTCTCAATTGCCACACCCCCACTTCTAATCCTTCTCACAGCTCTCACTCTTACATCCAGTACCGTGCTAACTTCTTTTATAACTTTTTCCTTAACCTGCTCGCTAGTCATCTTTACATTGACGTCTTTCGGCCTAATAACTACAGCATACTTTTTATCTTTCATTACTTCCACTCTATCCGCACTATCCACACTCATTCTTCGCGTTTCCCTTACTTTTAAGCCAGCCATTCTCGCATACGTTCGAGGAGGTTCATCCAGCACAGTCGCACGTTTCTCACACTCTTCTAACCTACCCTTCAGTCTCTCATTCTCACAAATCAATTTCATCATACACTCTTCATATTCACTCACACAGTTAAACATCTGTTCACAGGTATTCTTAGACACACGATTTGTATCCGAAAACACACATTTCCTTAATTTTTCACCAATCCTTCTCATAACAGTCATACAATCCTCTTCCTCTCTTCCTAAACCTCCCAGTAAACTATCACCCACGTTCAACTCACTCATACTGGAATGCACACTGTCGTGCTTCGACCCTTCACTATCCGATCCATCCTTCTTATCTTCCTCCTCCAAACTCAAATTCTGCCTCTTAGAGCCGTTGTCAATCTCCTTCTCCTTCTCCTTCTTCCTCCTCCTA
This sequence comes from Halictus rubicundus, assembly GCF_050948215.1. NCBI lineage: Eukaryota > Metazoa > Arthropoda > Insecta > Hymenoptera > Halictidae > Halictus > Halictus rubicundus. The sequence goes on from NW_027488563.1 coordinate 855,180, forward strand.
TTCTTCTTCTTATTATTTTGTTTGTTTTTTTGTTTGTTACCATTATCCATGTCTATCCCACGAGTACGGCGGGAAATAATGTCAACCTGGGCAGAGCCCCCACTACCCAGGCAAGGCTATATTCAACTGGACGCCCCAGGTGTCCAGAGGTTGGCGCGCTCGCGGCTGATGCACCCACCAGCCACGCCCTGATGCCATCGACCAGGGCGTACCCTCTCACCGCGCACCTAAGCTTTGGGTTAGGGATTTTTTATAGAGGTTATCATCCTCGCGGCCCAGCCGATTAAGGCAAGACCCCCGTTCCGGTAAAACATGACCACCGGTTTACGGTATGGGGCCCCGAGTAGCTGCTCGAGGCGCTAGGGGAGCGCTCTTTGACGGGCCAGTCACTCTGAACCAATCCGGCTAGGTAGAACCTGCCAGGGACCGAAGTCCCCGCCGGCACAGCTTCAGAGATCATTCGGGCTCAGTGCCCCCCCACCACGACAAGGTGGCGCTCCATTCGGGGGGGGGGGGGGGGTAGATAGGGACAGAGGGAATCTCGTTAATCCATTCACGCGCGTCACTAATTAGATGACGAGGTATTTGGCTATTTTTTTTTTTTTTTTTAGAGAGGGGAAATGCTTTAGGCACACCGGTAAAGATGTTAGCTTACTGGTAGTGTGAGACTCGTTGGTATATACTCACTAAAACCCCTCTTTCATTATGCCTGAGTTAGCAGGCAGCACTAGTTACTAGGTGATTCAGGCAATTACAGGTCTATCCGATGCCACTCCTCACATCTCGAGGCACTCTTCGGGTCGTCATCCGATTGAACATCCAAAACTCACTAAGGCCCCCAATCAGTACTCTGGTCGAAATGATCTTCAGCTCTTTCTTCCGCAGAATGTTCAGGTCAATTAGATGTTTTGCTGACTGAGGGCTCCACACTCCTCGGCATGATAGTGTGATCGAGGAGAATGTCACCTTCGTGGCTCTATGCTGCTCCTTGATCTGTCCTTCTAGCTCCCGGTAATACCGAATCTTCTTCTGGTGCGCTTCATCAAGATCAACCAGCTCGCCAACAACCTGTGCATCTAGGGCAATCACCGCCTGTTTACATTTACCCAAGATATCAGGCTTCCTGAGTCCCTCCGATGTTCTGAAGTGCGGTTCTTCTAGGACTTCCTCATTGGTCTTTCCCAGAGCTCTCTTAACGTAGGCTGCCACCGGATTATGTCTCTCTATTCTCGCAGAGTGTGTTCTGTGGCATCTCTGGAGGATATGGTTGAGAGTTTCAACCTCCTGGCATCCTGCTCTGCATAATCGGTCAGATCTTCGACCTCTGGTTGTCCTAGATTTTGACGGCAATGCATTGATCCGAAGTCTGATAGCGTTGATATAGTTGCGACCAGATAGGAATCGGTTACCTTCAGTAACCCATCGATGCTGTTGTGGCACCATTCTCGATTGTTTCAGGGCCATGCCATCCCACGACTTATGGAGAAGATTCGCCCATCTTTCGTTAAGTTTTGTGGCGTCAGTTATAGAGATACGTCCATCAGTCAACCGTTTGGTTGCTCTGTCAATTTCCTGAGAGAGATAGGGGTATCGCTGCTCGTCACCCTTGCCCAGCTTCAGCAGCCTTTCTCTCCTCTTGAGCGGAATAAACCACCTCAAAGATGGAATGGACAGCCCACCATCCTTAACGTTGGCGTGGATGTACGAGTTGAGCACATCCTTAGGCAAAACCAACCATTTTCTCACTGCACCTCTCACCAAAGCATCAAGCCTTCTGAGCTTACTTAAGGTTACATTTCCTAATATTAGGAGGTGGTAAAGCGATGGAAGTACCATGACCCTAAGCGCGAAAGTTCGTTGCTGTGGTTTAAGAGGCGCTTTTGTAAGCTTATCGATGGCCTGCTTCAGTAGCTCTCCTGCTCTATCCGACGCCAGGCGTCCTTCAGGTGTAAATTGGACACCTAAATACTTCCATTCATCCTCTCTTTTCAGGGCAGGAAGGTCATGGCCGAGGCAACTAAATTTAATCCTTCCGTCTACCACCGACTTTTTAACGTGTGGAACATTCCTGATCGCAATTGTGAACGACTTACTAGCGTTTATTGTCAGTCCACATTGCGACAGGTACACGTTTGCCAGGTCAATAGTTTGTTGCAGTCCCTCCTGTGTCGAGGCCACAAATACCAGGTCATCAGCGAAGGCTAAGGCGTTATAGTGCCTTCCGCCTATATCAACTCCAACTTCACTTGGAATTTGCTGGAGTAGCCTGTCTATAACTTGGTTAAATATGACCGGTGATAGCGGGACTCCCTGTTTAACAACACAGGTGGGATGAAGAGCGTCCGACTCCCAGCCGCTACACCTAAGTCTCGTTGTGCTACGCTGATAGACGTTGGTAACGTACTGCACCAGTCGAGCAGGAGCGCCTTTGGTAGTCAGGGTGTCCCTAATCGTGTGGTGCGTCACGGAATCGAACGCTTTTGCTAGATCGACCGATGCGATGTAAAGCGGCTTAAAATATTGACGGTGGTACCGGAGGATCAAGTCAAGATGGAAGATATTTTCGGAACAACCATCAACTGGGAGGAAGGCTTTCTGGCGGTCATCGATCTTAACGCCATTGACGAGGCGCGTTGCCAGGACTTTATGGAAAGTTCTTGTAATAACGGAGGAAACTGTAATGGGCCGGAAGTCGCCTGGAGCCGAAGCTTGATCCTTTTTCGGAATCAAAATGGTTCTTGACTCCGTCAGGTGATTAGGAAGTCTTCCACACAGCAAAAATAGATTTAGTATTCTCGTCAAAATCTCTAGAGGCATTGCTCTTAACTGTCGAGCAGTCACGCCATCTGGGCCCGGAGCGGTAGTTCTCTCCGGCAGCGCTTTCATCACCTCAGAGGGTGTTATGCAACTCCATAGGCCCTCGACAGTCTCCTTCATCCGTCCAATGCCAGGTGTTCTCTCACTTTCTTTTGTGAACACCGTTGTCCAAAAGGGAGTCATTTCTTCTTGGGGCGGTGGATGCTCGGTTGTCATATCATTGAGAATTGTACGCAGGCAGTTGCAAGGATTCCTATTCCAGGCTCTCTGCGTTTGGGCATATTCTATGCGCCGAGCACGTCGCCTGGTCATCTTCATTTGAGCCTTCTCACACGCAGCCTTCCCTTTTCTTCCACCGATCGCCTTTGGAAAGATCTCGAGTAGATAGATCTCCAGTTCCTGGGAGATCCTGTCAACAGGCCATGCTTCGATATGCTCCCATATATCTTTTAGATGTTGCGACGAGTATTCAGTGCCATCAAGAGGCGTCATCTCAGAGCCTAGATCAAGGATCGTCCGAATCAGACCATTCTACTCCTCTTCATGCCCCGATGAGCCCTCATCTGAGGGTTGATCATGGGGATTAGCATCAACAATGCTACTCTCGTTCATCTCACTGATGAATTTTTGAACCAGCTCCTTGTAGCTCTGGTATTTACGCTGCCCTTTTATCGCTTCTAGGGAGCGATTCTTGAGGAGCTTCAGTAGAGCCTGATTTATGAAGCGCTCGCCATTCAACGTAAGGCGCACCTCCTGTCTCGCCATGAGCGAACGTTCCTCTGCACACCACGGAGCCCTGCGGACGGTCATATCTTCTAGAGCATTTTGGTCGTACCAGTTTTTATGTACTCTCTGTTCATGGACACTACGGCCACGTAGTTTGTCAAATGATCTGGAGCAACCCGGAGCCCTGCACGGGTATGGAGCGACATCAGACACACCCGGATCACCATTATCACCCATAGTCGGGTCGATTGAACCTGAGGGCCCATCGACAGAATTATTTTTCATCCGAGGCTTTGTTCTGTTATTTGGGCCGACTAAAGAAGACCGAGAGGGCTGGCAACCCGCAAGGCCTGTAAACGCAGAGGCAGCTATTAGTTTCCTCGCCCGCCTGTCTAGACGGGCGAGTACTCGTAGCGGGACCCACGAAGAGGATGCTGCTTGCTAACTAAGACACCCTTTTTTTTTTTTGAGAGGAGAAATGCTTTATGCACACCGGCAACGATGTTAGTTTGCCGGTAGTGTGGCACTCTGATGGTAATATACCCACTAAAACTCCTCTTTATTATGCCTGTATGGCAGGCAGCACCCTTTGCTCCGAGTTGGTTATTCCTCCCGCTATCCAATCCCCGTCCTGGTGATGGTTGTCCGGTTAAAGCGTCAGAACGCGTTCAATCCTCCTATCAGCACTCGTGTACTTAGGATCTTAAGCTCCGATTTTCGTAGGACCCCCATATTGATTAATGAGCTGGCTGATGCTTCGTTCCATATACCGCGATATGAGAGCGTGATTGTCGTGTATGGTACGCTTTGCACAGCGTACCGCTCCCTGATAAGGGTTTCTAGAGGTTTGTACTTCTCGGCTTTGGTCTTGTGTGCCACATCTGTCTCTATATGCTCGCTTACCACTTGTGCATCCAGGACAACTGCCACAGAACCCTCCTTGCAAATAAGGTCTGGTTTTCTTAACCCTTCTGGTGTTGCGAAGTGTGGCTCGTTATCGACCTTATCGAACTTCTTCGCCAGAGCCCTTTCCACGTATTTAATGATGGCGTTGTGCCGCTCAATTTGAGCTCTGTGCGTTCGGTGACATTGCTGGACCACATGGTTTAGCGTCTCGACAGCGTTACAGCCACCTCGACACATGCGGTCTTTTCTCTGTCCTCTGGCCGTCCTGGACCTCGTTGGCAGAGCATTAATTCTTAATTTCGTGGCATTGAGGAAATCTTTTCCACTTAAAAATCTACTGCCATCCAGAACCCACCGATGTTGCTGGGGCACCCTTCGAGACTCCTTTAAGCCTCTCCCATCAATCGACTCATGGAGCAACCTTGCCCTTGTGACGTAAACTGGGTAAAAATACTTGAAAAAAAGGAGAGTGGGAGTTACCCAGCTCTTTATCCCGTTCTTTACTGACAAAAAGTATAAGTTTATTTAAGACAAAGTTACAAAACGGAGGTTCAGCCAAGATTGACTGCCCTGGGAAAGTTCCCATACTTATAGCTTGACCTTATTGATTAGTAATGCATTTTTTGGGGGGCTTTCGAAATCAGGCGGATGTGATTTGACTAATGCTGTTGCGTACGCGTGTATCGAGAAATGCTGTGGTGTCGAGGTGAATGCTCGGGGAATGCTGACTTGTGCAAATGACTCGGGAAATGCTGTGGTGTCGAATGGAATATGATCTGGTATAGCTCGGGGATTTTTAGGGCGTTACATACCCCCCTTCTTAGATTGATTTTGGTCCTCCAAAATTTTACTTCCTCTTGAGGATGGACTTGTGGAATCTTGCTTTTCCGGATTCAAAGGTAACACGCCAGTCTCCTGTATCGGGAAGGGAACTCTATTGTTGGTACCTCTGTACAAATGTTTTGCGATGCTGAAGGTACAGGTGCCGGTGTTACATTGTTAATGGTTTGCGCATTGCTCTTAGTTTTATAACATAATAAATGGATGCAAAGTTTCTTAAGTAAACAATTAAAGATTCCTATCTTATTTAATACATATACGCCTAATAGTCCAAGGGAAACATAGCCTGCTATTTGTAATGTTGTGAGTCCCCAATGTTTAATGCTTTCGATTCTATGTGAATAAGTCAACTGGTTTGTCCTGTCAGTTATCTGGTCTCGTTAATTATTAATGGTACTGAGATTTTGAAGTATATTTTGTTATTTAGTGTAAATACTTTGAGTGCAGCTATGTCTAGAATAAATTGAAAATTTTCTTTCTTAGGTTCTATAGCGGAATTGAGTGCCTTATGTGCCAAAGCTTTGCCAAAATTGTTTATGAAAATTTCGTGGTCTATGATCTGTGGACTAATTATCCCTTGTTTAGCCATTAATATCACGTTAAGCGTCTCGTCAAGTTGAAATTGTAAGTCATATATAGCGCTTTCTGTTCTGATAAACGGTTCTGTGATCAATTCCTCTCGATTGGTTGCTTGTTCTAAATCCTTAAATGCTAAACTCAAATTCTCTATGCGTTTGATTCCGTCCGAGCTTATGATTTTTCTAATTAAAGCGGTCTGATTGCTTACAATGGTTTTCAGTTCGTTTCCTTCGTTGAACAGTTTGTCGATATTCGCGTTTATTAATTCTAAATCGTTATTGTCTAATGTACCGAATAAGCTCTTGGATACTGATCCTATAATATTTAATAGTCCTCTCTTATATCTACTATGTGTGATTAATTTTAGGTGTAGCGCTAAGCTATCCAATTTTTCTATTCGTTCGTTTAGTGAATCAATCTCATTCTTTAGTCTGCAAGCTTCTTTACATTGTATCTGAATACCTTTAGTATACATCTTAACTTGATTAAACCTTATAAATACATCGTCTATGTGTTCAATCCTATGTAAATATCTACTTCTGAGTTATACAAGTATGCTTTATTGATTTCCTCGTGGAATATCGAGCTGTCCTCTAAGGGTACTATATCTAATCCGTATACAAGGTTCCCGGTAAAGGTGATGGTGACCGTCCTGCAAAGTAAGGTTTTAATCGGTTACCGTGTATCTTTTCAACTTGGTTGTCGACAAAAATTTCATAGTACGGTGTGTTGACTCTTTGTATCCTATATGGTCCTAACCATTCAACATCTAACTTGCCTTTTTTATGATCGTTGTGTACTAACACAAAATCTCCTTCTTTAAATATTGCCTGAGTCCTGACAATCTTTCTTCTTTGGTCCCTTTGATACCTCTTTTTACTCTTCAACAGAGTTTCTCTAGCCAGTGTCAAATATCTATTCAATTGTTTTTGCCAAAGTGAAAACATTTCATCGTAGGTGAAACCTGTGGTTCTCGCGATGGATGAGGGTAGGTTAGCTTTTCTACCGAAGGTGAGTTCGAAAGGTGTAAAGCCAGTTGCTTCATGAATAGAAGTATTGTATCCTAGACAAATAAAGTTCAGAACATCGTCCCATTCCTTGTCACTGTCATGTAAGCTAGTTCGTATTAAATCTTTTACTGTAGCATGAGTTCTTTCTAAGGATCCGTTGGATTGGGGGTGGAAGGATGTAGTCTTTACGTGTTTGATTTTAAATGCTTCCTCGAATTTCGTCATTAGTTCGCTAACAAAGTTTTGTCCCTGGTCGGTGAGTATTGTTTTAGGTGCTTAAAATATGTATATGTAGTGGTCCAGTAATGCATTAAGTATCGACTCTGTCTGTTGTGTTTTTAGGGGTACTAGTATGAGGTATTTCGTTAGGTCATCGTGTATAGAGAGTATAAATTGATTTCCTTTTTTGGTCTTTTTCATTGGGCCTATGATGTCCATAGCTATTTTATCGTTCGGTTGCATTGGCGTGTCTGATATTATTGGCATTTCTTTAGGTCTAATTCTTGTTAATTTTTCCTTTTGGCAGGCGTCGCACCTCTTCACATAATCTTCTATCTTCTCCATCAGGTGTGGTATTTTGAATTTGTCCTTTATTCTCTGATAGGTCTTCTGTATTCCGAAGTGTCCGGTGGCGTCATTGTGGTTTTCTTTCAGTATCGTCTCTATTTCTTCTTCCGTCAGTTCTCGTATCGGTTCCCATGCGAAGTAGATCGTTTTATACCGGTCGTTGAAGTACATTAGTATGATCTTGATCCTATTTTTCTCCATTTCGGTTAGTGCCTTGTCTCCGATTCCAATCTTCGTACTTTTCTGCAGTATTTGGCATATTTTCTTCAGCCAGTTTATTCTGTCGTAATTGCCTAGTTCAGTTTTGGTTAACTGATAGAACGTATGGTCATTTGGTACGATCTTTAAACGCGCTGGTATTGTTTCATCCTTTTCCCATTCGTCGAAAATCTTTAAGTGGTTTTGAATTTCGGGATCTTCTTCGTCTTGTTGCCTGGTGATTGCATGTACTCTTGACAACGCGTCCGCGGCTGTGTTATCCTTTCCTTTTGTATATTCGATCTCGTATTCGTACTCTTCCAATTTCAGTCTCCATCTCATTAATCTTGAAGAAGGGTCTTTACAGTTGTTTAACCACTTGAGTGCTTGGTGGTCGGTGCGTATGACGAACTTCCGCCCTAATAGGTATTGTCTCAGTCTCTTTACTGCCCATACGATGGCCAATAGTTCTTTTTCTGTTGTCGTGTAGTTTCGTTCAGGTGCGTTAAGTGTTCGCGATATATAACAACATGGGTGTCCGTCTTGTGATAGTACTGCTCCTATACCTTCGTTACTGGCGTCTGTCGTTAGTGTAAATTGTCTGTTAAAGTCTGGGTATGTCAATACGGGTGCTTCACATAGCTTTTGCTTTAAGGTTTCGAAACTGTTTTGTTGTTTGTCTGTCCAGTGGAATGGTACGTCTTTTTGGGTCAAGTCTGTCAATGGTTTAGCGATCTTTGAAAAGTTCCGTATGAATTTTCGATAGTATCCGGATAATCCTAAAAATGATTTGATTTCTGTCGGTGTTGTAGGTACTTTAAAACGTTCTACAGCTAGTATCTTTTTAGGGTTTGGTTTGACTCCTTCCGCGGTTACTAGGTGTCCAAGGTATTCTAGTTCAGGTTTTAAAAATTCGCATTTATCTGGCTGTATCTTTAGTCCAAGTTCCCTGAGTCTCTGAAGTACCATAGCTAAGTTTTCGTTGTGTTTCCCTATTGTGTCTCCGAAAATTATTATGTCATCTAAGTAAACGAAGCAGTGTTTATTAACTAGTCCTCTAAGTGCTGTGTCCATCATTCGTTGAAAGGTAGCTGGGGCATTCTTAAGTCCAAAAGGCATTCTGTTATAGTGAAAGTGTCCCTGAGGTGTACTAAAGGCTGTGTATTTTTTTGAGTCAGGATCCATAGGAATTTGGTGGAAACCAGAGGATAGGTCTAGGGCCGAAAAGAATTTAGCGTTTCCTAATTGACTAAGTATGTCGTCGATGTCTGGTAAAGGGTAAGCGTCTTGGTCTGTCAATTCGTTTAATTTCCTAAAATCGATAACTATTCTCCATTTCTGTTTTCCTGAAGCATCTGCCTTTTTAGGTACCACCCATACAGGAGAGTTGTATGGCGAATCCGATTCTTCGATAATTTTCTTATTGAGCATGTCATTCATTTGCTTCTCAATTTCGAGCTTGTGACATTCCGGAGGTCTATACGATTTAGTGTTAATGATTTTATTTTCTTTCAAAGTTATAGTGTGTTTAGCAAGGTTAGTACAGGGTAGGGTATCGGTTTCTAAGTTGAACACGTCTAAGTAATGGATTAAAATTTTCTCAATAGGTTCGCGGAGGTTTTTCTCTATATGACTTGTTCTCACTATGGCTTTGAATTTCCCAATTTGGTCTATTTCGTTTATGTTATAAATTTGGTTAGAGATATCTTTGTTTGTCTCACCAAAGTTGAAGAAGCATACTCGCGTTGGTCTGCCTTCGAGATAGATTGTCTGAACTTTGACTTCTCCTGGTTGTACTGTAGCTGGTTTCTGAAAATATAGCACATTGTCGTTAAGCTTGATTTTATCATTAGAGATTTCATATTGGTACTTTTCTAAGCAAGGTAGCCTTGTGATTCCGTCTTCTATTAAAGGAAAGTCGTCTGGTATAACAAAGAATTTATGTGATTGGTCAAAGATTCGAATTTTAACGTATCTGTCAGTAGTGTAACGGTCTTGTCCCATAAAAAATGTTCGCGGTTCTGTTTTGTTCATAACGCTATTAATTTTTGATTCTTTAATTAAATTTATTCCTGCTCCTGTGTCGATGAGGTGTATCCGTCTTCCTCCTGATGTATTGAATGTGGTAGTAAGAAGTCTTCCTGTTGTTGTATTGACTCGAATTCTTGGCCGTTCTCGATCTCTACTCTGTTTACCCGTGGTGGTAGGTTTCGCTGGCTGGCTGGTGGAAAATTTCCATTCGGACACTGGTTGGCTATGTGTCCCGAGCGATTGCACTTGAAGCATTTTATTGCTGCGTGTTCAGCTAATGGTGTTCGTTCGAGGCGCTTGAAGCTGTTTGCTGCTGCTGACTGCGCGATTGTTCGTACCGTAGGTCGTCGCTCGTCGTAGCGTCTTGGTTGTTGTTGATTAGCGAAGCGGTTGGTGTTCACTGCTCGTTCCGATCGTGATGCTGCTGGTCGCTTCCATTCGTTTTGCTCTTCTCGTAGATAGCGTTCGATTTCCGCTGCTTTCTTCTCGGTTTCGGCTAAAGATTGAGGTTCGTTTGCCAAAAGCGTTCGTCCTATGTCTCTTCTGAGTCCTTTCAGATAGATTCTATTCACTTTCTTCATTGTTGCTTCCATCATTATGCGCCTGGTTATTGGTTGCGGATATTCGTTGGTAATGGCATATGTTAGCTTGTTCAATACGCGTCTGAATCGGATGTTAAAATTCTATACACTTTCTTCTTTTCCTTGCTTGATTTCCCGCAGTTGCTCGCTGTATTCGTCTGTGGTTACCTGAGTTGCCACGTTTGATCGTAAGGCTTCGTATAGTTCACCAAAAGATTCTATTTGTAAATTTCGTATCCCTTGGGCCGCTTTCCCAATGATTTTCTCTACTTTAATGGCTTTTAATAGCAATTCTTTTTCGGTACACATGTTGCGCATGGAACGTACTTCTTTAATAAAATCTTCTACCCCAATATCGTCATCTCCGTTTAGCGTTGGAATATACCGTATAGCATCCTTGGCTCGTAGCGTTGGAGTACAGTCTGTTGTTCGTTCAGAAGCTTCATCGTTCACATCATTATTGATTGTGACTATCGGTGGTGCTGTTCGAGTTGTGGTGGTTTGCTCAGCTCGTTCTTGTTGTATGGCTGTACTTGCACCATCGTCGCCCGTTATTAGGGATCCGAACTCGTCAGTCGTCACTGTTCTAATACTTACGCCCATCCGTAGATCAGCGAGGTTCTTGCCGAGGATCTCTATTTCCCTAATACGTTTTTTATTTTCTTCGTCAGCTTGTTTCGTTAGTAGCACGAATTGCCTTTGAAGTTCCGACATTTCTTTTTCATGTCGTTCGTTTTGCTTTTGCATAGCATCTAGGATTGCTCTTAGATTGGGGTCTACACCTGTAGAGGTTGAAGCTTGTTCTCCGTTCTTTGTCATTATTGTAACCTTTTCGTCGTCTTGAATCTTGACTGCTGATGCTACTACCTCTTACGCGGTAATAAATAAATGAAGCCAGAGTTTTACCTTAGTGATTGCCGTAGCACGGGGCGGTTCCGTAGAAAGCTCCAAATCGACTGGTTCACTGGATTCGTTATAGTGCAGTTGTCTTCAGAGTTGACCGTAGTCCCAAGGAGTGGCTCTTCCGTAGTAGAGTTGTCGTTGGTTTACTTGAAGATCGATTTGCACTATCCTGGCAGGATCGCCAAAATGTGACGTAAACTGGGTAAAAATACTTGAAAAAAGGAGAGTGGGAGTTACCCAGCTCTTTATCCCGTTCTTTACTGACAAAAAGTATAAGTTTATTTAAGACAAAGTTACAAAACGGAGGTTCAGCCAAGATTGACTGCCCTGGGAATGTTCCCATACTTATAGCTTGACCTTATTGATTAGTAATGCATTTTTTTGGGGGCTTTCGAAATCAGGCGGATGTGATTTGACTAATGCTGTTGCGTACGCGTGTATCGAGAAATGCTGTGGTGTCGAGGTGAATGCTCGGGGAATGCTGACTTGTGCAAATGACTCGGAAAATGCTGTGGTGTCGAATGGAATATTATCTGGTATAGCTCGGGGATTTTTAGGGCGTTACACCCTCCTTTCCTCAACCTTCGCGACTGAGTCGTGCGTTACTTGGTGTTCTGTAAGCCTCCGTGTGGCTTTTTGGATTTCCTGAGAGAGGAAGGGATCGGTTGGTTGACCTCCCTTTTGCAACTTCAACAGTCTCTCTCTCCTTCGTAGGGGCATAAGCCACCTAGCGGATGGTATAGATAATCCGCCATCTTTGGCATTAGCGTGAAAGTAAGCCTTGACCGTGTCATGCGGGAGGCAGAGCCATTTCCTCACCGCTTTCCTCGCCATTGTGTCGATCTTTTTAAGTCGCCCCAAAGTTGTTTCACCCAGGGTTAGCAGATGGGATATCCCCGGCAGGACCATCACTCGGAGAGGGAATAGTCTCTGTTGCGGCTTAAGTGGCGCTTTGGTCAGCTTGTCTAATGCTTCTGAAAGTTGCGTTTCGGGCTTCGTGGTTGTCCGTCCCTCCGGTGTGAATGGGATACCAAGGTACTTCCACTGGTCTTCCCGCTTAAGAGCAGGCAGTCTCTGGCCAGAGCAGATGAATCGTGTTCGACTGTCCACTACCGACTTCTTCATATGTGGCACATTCGTTAGGGCTACAGTGAAGGACTTAGTAGCGTTAATCCTAAGCCCGCACTTTGTCAGGAAGTTTGTTGCTTCGTCGATCAACAATTGGAGGCCTTTAGGTGTTCTGGCTATGAATAGCAGGTCATCAGCAAACGCTAATGCGTTAAAGTGACCTTCTCCAATGTCCGCACCAATCTCTGATGGAATGAGACGCAGGAGGTTGTCCATTATCATATTAAAAATTAATGGAGACAGGGGGTCTCCCTGTTTAACTCCGCAGGTGGGATTGATCTCATCTGACTCGAGAGTCGTGTCGTACTCCTCCGATACACGTCCATAATGTAGTCGATCATGGGTTGAAGCAGCCCCATAGTCTCGATAACATTCTTAATTGCCCTGTGTGACACAGAGTCAAAAGCTTTTGCAATGTCGAATGATGCAACGTATACCGGTTTGAAGTTTTGACGATGGTATTTTAGTATCAGATCTAGAGCGAATATATTCTCATTGCAACCATCTCTAGGTAGAAACGCGCTTTGCCTTTTATCCAGCTTGACGTGGTGCATAAGACGCCTTACCATTATTTTGTGGAAGGTTCTCGTTATTACCGAAGAGATCGTTATCGGTCTGTAATCACCAGGGTCCACCGCACCGTCCTTCTTCGGTATAAGCGTCGTTCTTGAATGAAGGAGATGCTTGGGCAGTTTTCCACACATCAAGAAACGATTGAAAATTCTTGTCAAAATGTGAAGTGGAACCGCGCGTAGCTGTCTTGACGTCAGACCATCCGGACCTGGGCTGGTGGTTAGGTCAGGGAAGGCCCTCTGGATTTCATGTGGCTCGATTACATTCCACGGCTCCGGCACTACTGTTCTCTTCGGTATAATGCCGGGGGATTCCCCGCTCTCACACGTCATAGTTGTTTGCCAGAATCGAATCATCGTATCCTTATCAGGTATTGTTGACAAGGATTTACCTTTAAGGATAGTTTTAAGGCATCTGCATGGGTTCTTTTTCCAGGCTCGCTGTGTGATGGCGTACTCGGCACGCCGAGCTTGCCGCCTGGTTTGAGTTCGATTTGAAGGCAGCTTTGATGGTCTTTTTGTTTTCGACGCCAGTGGGAACGTCTGTAGTAAATAAATCTCTGGTTCTAGAGATATTGTTTCCTTCCTACCGGTAAATGTGAGCATATTCGCTCCAACTGATCGGCATGGAACTCCGACCCCATTAGGGGCTCCATGCTTGCGAACATGTCGAGTATTGAGGTAAGCAGGCCGGTTTGTGACTCATGCTGTAGCGAGTCTTGTTCTGTGTTACAGCACTGAGGCTCATCAGCTCTCTCCATTTCAGATATAATCTGGAGGACTTTTTCCTTATGGGCCTGCTTCCTCCTTTGGCCTTTAATGGATTCGAGGGTTCTGTTTGGAAAGGGAGGAGTCAATGCCTTATTTATGAATTTTTCACCCTCTAGGACTAGACGTGCCTCCTCGCGAGCCAGGAGAGCCGATTCTTCGACACTCCACTGCGCTTTCTTGCTTTCGATGTTTGCAAGCAATCTCTCATCATTCCAGTTTTTGTGGGCACGTTGTTCGTGTACACCTCGTCCTCTTGCGTTCAGGAGAATTTTTCCACAGCCGGGATAACGACATAGACGGGGATCGTCAGCGTTTGGTCTAACTTCCTCGGGTGTCGGGTTGGTTGAGCCTGAGGGCCCTCCAACAAAATTAATTTCATCCGAGGCTTGTTCGTTAGTTTCAGGGCCGACAAGTTACAGTCCAGAGGGCTGGCAACCCCCAAGACCGTTTTTCGCAGAGGCAGTACTTAGCTCCCCCCCCCCCCGAGGGGGGTACTAGCAGCGGGACCCACGAGGAGGGGACTGCTTGCTAACTAAGACTCCCGGTTAAGAGAGACATAGTTACTCCCGCCGTTTGCCCGCGCTTTTTTGAATTTCTTCACGTTGACATTCAGAGCACTGGGCAGAAATCACATTGCGTCAACACCCGTGGGGGCCATCGCAATGCTTTGTTTTAATTAGACAGTCGGATTCCCCTAGTTCGTGCCAGTTCTGAGCTGAGCGTTGAATGGCGGCCGAAGAGGACGACCGTTCTAGACGGAAGCCTCGCAGCAAGGAAGATCCGCGGGAGGCCAAGGCCCGGGACCGAGCTCGGATTCCCATCAATGTGTTCACCTCGCCCAGGCCCGGCACGTCAGCCAGACGTGGTCCAGGAATTGTATCCGTAGACCGCAATGTGCGTTCGAAATGTCGATGTTCATGTGTCCTGCAGTTCACACGTTGACGCGCAATTAGCTGCGTTCTTCATGGACCCACGAGCTAAGCGATCCACCGTTCAGGGTAATCGTATAATTTGATTTATAATCAATATATAATTATGTCTCTTGTTCTGCGGTTCATAAGAACGCCGATACCTGAAAGCTCCAACCAGCGCGCGAAGGAGATTCAGGCGTCGTTTTTAAGGACGACACACGATCGTCCGTAGAAACGGAAACCGTCGCGAGTACGCGATGCAATGCGCACACGTATCCGACGGCCGGGCGGAAAATACATTGAAAAACCTTTAAAGTGGAAAACACAGGAGGAGAATTCACAAAACGACGGGGATCATAGACAACCCGATACTGGATCCCGACACTTCTCCTCCTCCTCTCTTATTGGAGAATGAACTCGATAACTAGCGGACTTCACAGCCGGCTCTGGCCGTGCGCGATCGTTCGTCCCAAGCTCTTGTGCACTGTATTATCGCCACACAGAGAGTAGAGTGTCAGAATCGCACACAGCTTTACGCGAGATACGCAGCCGGTCCTCTCGAAACACATTTCCACTTGTGCACGGAGAACGATTATTCGATACTAGCGGACTTCACAGCCGGCTCTGGCCGTGCGCGATCGTTCGTCCCAAGCTCTTGTGCACTGTATTATCGCCACACAGAGAGTAGAGTGTCAGAATCGCACACAGCTTTACGCGAGCTACGCAGCCGGTCCTCTCGAATATACGTGTTCGTCAACGAACACGCATGCGGCGACGTTTTGTGCTCTATGTTATACGCGAACTCGATAAATAGAGCGGGACTCACAGCCGGCTCTGGCAGCGGTCATTCGTCCCACGCTCGTGTGTGCGCTATCGCCACACAGAGTAGGGTGTCAGACTCACGCAGCTTTAAAAGCGAGCTTCACAGCAGGTCCTTCTCTCATCCTATTCCTCGACGTTCGTGACAGAACACAACGCGTTCACCGCAAGTTTTCCACAGGCTACCCTGTTGTTGTCCTCTCTTTCTCTAGAGGAGAGACAACACCACCGTTTCCAATGGACGTATCTCGGACACCACAGGCGAAGACCGAGGAAGCGCGATATGTGGATTCGAATCGACGCTTACATCCCTGTTCTTGCGACCGTAATTGTCCATATAATTGTCGAGAGCCTACACACAGGCAGACCAATGGCGTATATTATAGTATACACGTCTCTTTGACACGAGGTATTTTTATCAAAGAGAACACGATCCATCAGGTGGCGGGTGAAAAACATCGATTCGTAACGACGGATATTTCTATATTCGTGGTTAAGCTATAACATTCAGCGTCCGACGGGAAACCGCACCCTATTGATCGTTCGAGTTTGCAATGTGAACGTCGGTGACGATTCCCGAAGACCCGAAGTACAGCTCTTCGCACTCACTCCCCAATACAAGTAAACGATGCGATGCTCCACCTTCACGCAAGCACCCTCTGTTTCCTCGTGTGTCATTCTCATTGAGATCTTTCGTCCCATTGTCGAAAGAGTGCATATATTATATATTGCCGTGTTTGTGCACAAATGGTCTGGCGGGCTCTCTGCGTCTTAATTTTGGCCAACAACGTGGCGCAAACGGACGGGAGAATCGTACGCTTTGAGTAACTATGTACTCCATGCGCAACTATGACCTCCACACGTAAGCCGTTGCATGGGGAGTAGTTCGTCGCTATACACATCCCCTACTCCCCTTTTTCTTCATTTTCTCGTCATACGATGATTACACAGGAGAGTGAATTCCTTTTATTATAACCTTGTACTCTCCTGTTGGTCTTTTCTGTGTGCTTTGAAAGCATTTTTGTATGTATATATATGTATATTGTCACGTTGCCCTGATTTCCTGGCCCGTCCGACGGGAGAAAACCTGGGCAACGGCGGGTTTTTATAGACCGTGAGGCCGGGCAACGCTCGGCCGCGCGATACGTGGTCCACCCGTGACAAAAGGTATCCCGTAGGCTCGATTTTCCGACGGATCTTATACGGTTCGGAGCTGGAAACGGGCGCCAGACACTCGCAAGTGTCACACGAACAATTCGTAATGAACGCGAGACGCGAATTACGATACCGAACCTACGAGAACCGCGCGAGGGCCTGAATAGCGGCAGCCTGGGCCAGGATCCTACGCGGAGGGAATACGGGACGTTTCCCGCGGCGGAAAGGTTTCTCACAATGAAGCGTACACGAGTTAGGGGCTTCGAGTTAACATTTATTTCGTCCGGTTTTTACAAGGAGCTGCCGGGATCGCCCGGCAGCGGTGTAATCGAAGCCCGCGCGGTTTTACAAATTTGTACGACGGTTGGGCGGTCGCTCGCGCTATTTGCACCCGGGTATGCTTTCTCACGCGTCGAACCCGATCGCGGGCGCGATGTACGGCAGCCTCTATCGACAATTAGCCGGTCGAGAAGCGACCGGATTTCGATGAAATACGCGGCAGCAAATTCGAAATGACTGTGGCCGTCGGAAGTAGCCGGAAACGGCAATACGGTTTTCGTCGCGTCGTCCCACCGTGGGACGTCCCCAGATTGGATTCGCCAAAAATCGGTAACGATACGGGCCCCCCGTCCGTTCACCGACCGACGGCCTCACCCCCTTCTCGATTCTAGTCTGATCGCGATTCACGGCGAGCGAGGACACGTCTTAAATTCGACTCGAAGTCCGGCCGATTCGCAAAGACGCTACCGAGCCAACGCGAAAATCATAGTATTGCGGAAAAACCTAGTCGGCACTTACCACGCGGCACGTGGCTTCCTAATCGCTTCGGTCTCTCTTTACGGCAGCTCTGGGCTCCCTAGCGGCTTTGATTTTTCGGGATTCGGCAGCTCTTTCAATCCCTACGTCTCGGCAGCTCTTTCAATCCCTACGTCTCGGCAGCTCTTTCAATCCCTACGTCTCGGCAGCAGTGACGATGTTCAAAATTACTGTATGATTTACGCACACGTAAAACGACTAACCCGGACTCGTTTCGGCAGCACAGTGCCCTACTTCGCGAAGACTCGCTAACGCGGAAGCGAGGCGTCCCCCACTATCCTACTTTTCCCTGTTCCCGCGCGACGCTCGAACCTATCGCTTGCTCTCGCGCGGCAGGGCCGCGCCCGGCGGTACGCGGCCCTCGGCTACGGATCTATCGGCTCACGCTTTCCTGGTGACACGCGTTGATTGGCCGCTTCCCTTGGAGACAGACATCGTGCCATTCCCTCGACGGGTGCTTGTAGCTTTTCGGGACGAGGCGGCGACGAGGTCGAGATGATGTACGCCTCAGACCCGTAATTCCTCGGCGGCGCCTCCGGGTTGGTAGGCCCGGGCTCGGTGTCCTCCTTGTTGACTTCCTGTAGGGCGTCCTCCGTAGCCGTCCCCTGCACGTTTTCCCTCTGGATTTTCCGCGTTCCTGGGAGGAGGGAAAAGGATCCGGGTCCCCCTGGGACCCGGCCACGGTCCTGCAACTTCGTGTCGCCCCAAATGTCGCGGCATTCAAACCGCGTCAATATCCAATCTGGGATCTCGGACGCTCCCAGGGAGATCGATCACGACCACCGTTATCGCGGTGGTGCTGCCAAAGGGCGGCCCGGTCTTTAGAACTTAGATCGGAGGGACGTGGACGAATTCGCCACGTCACATATATATATATATATATATATATATATATATATATATATATATATATATCTCATGCGTTCTTTTACATATATACATATATATCTCATGCGTTCTTTTACATATATACATATATTAAACATGCGTTCTTTCATTAACAACTTACTTTATACTTTATACTTACTATATTCTTTTATATTTTATAATTATATCTTGCGTTACGTCTTAAACAGTTACCTACCGCCTGTATGTTACCATCTGCCAGTTATATACCTACGTTCTAGACGCTTCTTACCAACAGTCACGCCCTACTTATCACGAGAACACCAGCGACATACATACACCAGCCGAATACAAGACTAGTATTTTCTCCCTCGCAACCATTCAAGCATACAATCATGCTATCTTTCTCGCCCTCATCGTGCTCCGTCCCATTCATTCTAACAGCCACTTTTGCTTTTTCTCTCTTCAGGCCTTTTAGTTCCTTTTTCGGAAACTAGACCCTAGTAGCTCAAAATATTGTATACATATTCATACAATATTAAAAAGAGATACAATCTGTTTTTAATATTTAAATATACATATAATATTTATTCTACATTAAGAAACAAATATTCTTTTTGAAATATACAGGAAATATCGATTTCATGTTACGAGAAAAATATTTTTTTCAAAATATAAAATGAATCTTTATTTAATATTAGAAATGGAATATTTTTTTCCTAATATACAGATAATATTTATTTCATATTATGAAAAGAATATTTTTTTCTCATTATAAAATGAATCTTTATTTAATATTAGAAATGGAATATTTTTTTCCTAATATACAGATAATATTTATTTCATATTATGAAAAGAATATTTTTTTCTCATTATAAAATGCATCTTTATTTAATATAAGAAATAGGATTTTTTTTAAATATGCAGGAAATACTTTTCATGGAAAAATATTTCTTCCAGAATATGGAAGTCATACAACTTTCATATTACGAATGAAATATTGGTTTCAAATATAAAATAAATCTTTATTCAATACTGGAAGTAAAATGTTTACTTTTAATTTACTTTGAATTCGAGTCTGTCACTTAATCGACATACATTTATATTATAAGAACATTACGAACTTTTTAATCTTATACAGTTCAATCACGTTGCGTGAGACATAAGAGTTATGATTAATTAATTAATTAATTAATGTTCTTACTATGTGCGACAAAGTTGCACGAACAATAATCGTAACTCTTATGTCTTACGCAACGTGATTGAACTGTATAAGATTAAAAAGTTCGTAGCAACAGACTCCCCATAGTATTGGAACCTATTCGAGATCTTTCTCGGCTTTGTCTAAACAGAGTCTGGAGATTATACTCGCTGCGCTAGAAAATATAAACATTCGACTGCAGTCAAAGTATTTGGGAGAGGTCCTGGCCTTATTGCAGCGGAGATCATTCATTCTTTAGCGAGCAATCTGTGTTGGGACGCAACGTATACAATGTGAGACCCACGAATGTATCTCTAGAATGAATTTGACACCAAATCCCAAGACTTCGACCACCCGACTAGAAGAAATATATCAGTCTAAGTGTCGAAGGCTCTTGAGCTCGAAGCGACGGGACTCGTCCGATTTTTTGTACGACTTTCCGGCGCCATAACATTTACAGTTTAAGACAACGTCTGGACCATTTTCTAGATCTCACCCCCAATTTTCTCCCACTTTGCTTCATCACCTCCACCACAATTTTTGCGTTCTAGTCTTCAGTCTTCAGCCAGCTCTTACATAACGAACGGTTTGACTGCGGAACGCGACCTATATGTATACATAGTATAATTATAGTATAGAATAGTATAGAAAAGTTATTATAGTATAGAAATACGTAGCGTGCGTGTAGTGTAATAATACAAACGGATACCTCTCTACACCTGCATTTCATCGATCGCAGAAAAGGTAAGTACATTTATGTAATGTATAATAAATAAATAAATATATATATCATTTTCTAAAGACTTGCAATTAAAGTTTTGGTAAATGTTACGTTTAGGGGAGGCACCTTGGATGACATATGTTGTCAAGGTCAACATTCTGAACAACTTTTCTCTATACATCTATCCGTCGCTTGGACTTGGTGTGCGAAATAATTGCAAAAAACTTTCGTTAAATTTTGGTTACAAGTACAGTTTATTCTCATACAATCTGTCACTGAACACTAATTGAAATATACAGAATCATATACAAGTTGTTTTGTGGTTAGTTTGGCGGTGAGGGCCGCCCGACTACGCTTACAATGTTCCACATTTTGATTTCGTACATGTGTTTTTATTTCACGCGTACGTTGCCAACCCAAATGACTTTTTTCCTTAATACTTGCTTCATTTCCACGCACATATTAGTCGTTTTTGCCTTCAATACTTAAAATAACTGTTGCATTTTTCAAACTTTTTTTGTTCTTAACTTTTTAATTAAAAACGAGCAAAAAGGTGACCTTGACAACATATATCAAGGTCAAGGTTATCCGAGCTGCCTCCCCTAAACGTAACATTTATCAAAGCTTTCAAAGATAGTTTTTCATATACCATTTATTTTGCAGTTACACAATTAAATTTCACAATGTCCGAAAAACGTTACAAAAAATATAAATTTATAAAGAAACAGATAGCTTTCAATCAGAGTCAGATGAGTCTTCATACCGAAGAAGAAAGTATAATCATGCCAAATAATTCGACAACAATTAATGACCCCGTCATATCCGATCAGAGTTCACAATTTGATCTTCAAATTACAAATAATAGGAGTAACACAAATTACATTACAGATGATACATCTACTGCTTTTAGAAATTTAAAATTAATTACCTTTTTAAAAACATGGTCCCTAGAAAATAAAATCAATCATACCCAACTAAACAATTTATTAAAAGGCTTGAAGGACATTTTTCCTGATTATCAGATTCCACGCGATGCACGAACTATATTAAAGACTATGCGCTCATCAAGCAATATTACATCACTTATTAGCAAAAAGAATACGATAGCTCAATATTCATATTTAGGTATAACGGCGCATTTATTTACTTTATTAGAAAATGAAAGTGTATTGACGGAGCTGAAAGAAACATTTATGTTTCAATTAATTTTTAATGTCGATGGTATTCCACTTTCAAAAAGTTCAAATAAACAGTTTTGGCCCATTTTATGCAAAATAGTATTGAAACATTGTACGGTGTCCCCTTTTCCAATAGCAATATATTATGGCGATGCAAAACCTAATTCCTTGACTGATTATTTAAATGATTTTGTACATGAATTGAACGATATTTTAGAATATGGATTATTTTACGATGGTAATAATTTTAAAGTAACTGTTATATGTTTTACGTGTGATGCACCTGCGAGAGCATTTTTAAAAAATATTAAAGGACATACGGGTTACAAAGGTTGCGAAAGATGTACATAAATGGGTATATATTACAAAAAACGAATTAGTTATGTAAAACGTGACGCTAGCGCTCGAACGCATTCCCATTTTGAAAACTTTCACGACATTGCTCATCATCAAAATAATCAAAGAACACCTCTGTTAAATATAATTAAACTCGATATAATAAAACATTTTGCTCTAGATTATATGCATTTATGTTGCTTAGGGGTAATGAAAAAATTACTCGGTCATTGGTGCAAAATACAACTTGGAATTTCAGATAAAAATAAATTATCAAAGAGAATGACATCTTCAGCAAAATATGTACCCAGTGAATTTAATCGTAAATCGCGTCCCATATCGGAGCTACCTCGATTCAAAGCTACTGAGTTCCGACTATTCCTTTTATACTTGGGACCCATTCTGTTAAAACAAATTCTTCCAGATAATTATTATGATCACTTCTTGTTATTTCATGTCGCTATTAGAATTTTATTACATAATAAGTTATATCCAAACGCAGAGTGGTTAAATACAGCTCGGGGAATGTTATTTAAATTTGTTGACAATTGTCCTAGCCTTTATGGCAGAGAATTTTGTACATATAATATTCATAATTTAGTGCACATTTCAGACGACGTAGAAAATTTAAGATATTCTTTGGAGGAATTAAGTTGCTTTCCTTTTGAAAACTATTTAGGAAAGCTAGTAAGCATGCTACGTAGATGGAATAAACCTTTAGCACAAATAACAAATAGATTATCGGAAAATGGAATGCCTACAGTCACGGAAAATATTAATACACAAATAAGGATTACAATCAGCAATAACAGAAAAACAATACAACTTCCTTATTTTAAATTAAAAGCGTATGGATTTTGTGACCGTTATGTCTTTTTAAAAAATGGACATGTCCTACAAGTCACAGACATATTAGAAAACAGAATAGTTGGGAAATTATCAACAAACTTAAAAAATTTTTATAAACACCCTATTAAATCCAAAATAATAGGATTATTTAAATTTGATAAATTCACTGATGAAATCTTGTCTTACGAACTAAATGAAATTTTGTACAAATCATTCGTAGTTAAATGCCATTCATATTTCGTAGCATGTGAACTGCTTCATCAGTATCATTAAATTTAAGTTTAATTACGTTATTTTAAAGTAAATATTAATTGAGGTATTTATAAATTTATATTTTTAAGGATTCTTTTATATAATTTTTAAAATGTCGCCAACGGGAAAAGTATCCAAAATTCCAAAACACAATATATCCAAAAAGCGCATTATTTTCGAATCATCCGATTCATCTGATTCTTCGAAAGAAAGCCAACCAATTGAGCCATCGCAAATAGATACACCAAGTAAGTCGGAAAATAGACAAAAATGCTAAATCTTTATTATAAATATCAAAATAGTAATCAATTATACATATAATAAGTTAATAAACTTAAGGTGATAATAATACTTTGTGATATTCTCCACAGATGTACATAGTATAACAACAAATAAGGATGAGGGACTGTTTGAGATTGGCTGAATGTGTCGGCAGCGTTCCCGCGCCGACGCGGATCGGCGCCCCGCAATTGGCTGGATCGCGGAGAGAAGCGAGATCAAGAATCGATTGTTAGATCGCTCTCTAATTGGCCCGCGCCGACGAGCCGGGTTACGATCGATTATCATCGTTTCGCCGGCTCGCTCGCTCGTCCAGTTCGTTTCTAACGCTCTATCTATCTATCTCGCAATCGATTTTGATCTCGGCTTCTTGTTCACGTGAACGCTTCGCGTCTTTTTGACCGGTTTCGTGCCACAAGAGCTATCTACGGCTCCCGAAATAGACGGGAGATATTCACTCCAAGATAAACTGTTCTAACGTGTTTATTTGTGTTTACAAACTGTACAAAGTAATCGGTTCTTGTTCGACGATCCTCACGGTGAAATAAAGTCGTTGTCTCAGTAAACCGCGGCTCTTTAGTGTTCGCCTTCCGATCCCAAACGGGGACAATTGGCCGCATTAAGTCGGCAATATGTCGAAATAAAATACGACGTAAAATTAATTTTAAATAAATTAGAGAATATTGAAAGATTATTAAATGTTAGAGTAACGGGTGGAAGCAGCCATGACGAATTAGATAATAATTTTCTAAATCAATTACCATTAGCGTCGGTAGTTGCCATCAACGATTTTGATACGATGATATCAGAACACACAGAAAAATTGAATTCGCTGGTTTGTATTTACTGTTGTTTGGTATGTGGTTCATATATATAATTTGTAATGTTGACATCAAATAAATAATGGCATATATTTTTCAGGTACAACTGTTATATTTAGTCGGTGGAGACACCAACAAAAAAATTATTTATAATATGCTTCGGAAAATTATGACAAATAAAGCAGCTACGAATTATTCCGGACAAAGAAAGAAGAAAAAATTATCATTTGTAAATTTAAAATTATATGATGCTGTAATGAGTAAGTAACTATAATTATTACTTTTATGTATTGCCACGAGCTATACGTAATACATATGTATGTATTTTTTTTCATTTTTAATTTCACAGCTGCCACAAGAAGAAGGCAAACTACAATTACGGAGGTGGAAATAAGACAATGCGTGTCTTTATTTTTAGCGACAGCCAAGTCAAGGCTGTAAGCTTATAAATATATATTAAATATATCTTTATTTCAAGCGTATTCAATAAAAGTTAACTTAATATGCCATCAAATCCGTATTCATTATTATATATGTATCATTTGTTCCTTTGCCTTTTTTCCCTAGCTTCTTTCGCTTTACTAAATTCAATTTTCAGAGAAAGTCATACTTTGATTATAATAAAAAATCTTAAACAATAAAGTTCCATAAGATTCTGTTCAGCTCCTTCCACACTTTTGAACGGTAGTGTATCTTTTATGGTGCCACTAGTATTGTTAGTGAAAATTGAAATGTTGGCCAAATGATTTCATCTGATGATTCGAAGGGGTAGGAACACCACTACGTTACAGATCACCGAGGTACAACAACCGTAGGCCACGTCACAAGGAGGGAGGGTGACCGCTCCAAGGAATGCCCGCGCCGCGCTCACGTGTGCCCATATTTTCAGTTCGCGTTTGGAATCGAAGTTTTAAAAGATACATATTTAATATTACATAAAAAAAAACACTAAATCCCGATCTAGAGAACCACAATTAGCAAACCAAATATATAAAAGTGAGTTAAATATATTTTTTCAAACATCAAACCAATATTTTTTGAGCCACACATTTTAATATAAAGCAAACATTCGATTCAAATATTGTATACACATACATTATATGTAAAATAAATGTTTAAAAAATATAGACTAACCATTCATAGAATATAACAGAAATATTTATTTTACATTTTTTAAATATTGATTGTATATTTTCTGAATATTTACATTACGTATTTTAAATATCTCTTTCATATTTGATGAATATTTAATTTACATTTCTTTAACATTTATTTCATATTTCCTGTATCTGTATATAATATTTCAATCTGATATTTATTTCATATTAAAAAGTGTGGCTCAAAAAATATTTATTGAATATCTGAAAAAAATATTTAACCAATATTTTGTGCTACTAGGGGATGGTCAAGGACCCAACATTTTTCTCGCTTCAGAAACTGAATCTCCTGAGATACACCCTCAGGACCCGAGCTTTCTCGCTGCTAAAAATATTCGAGGATACCTATAAGTACCCCTAGCGGCGAGAGCAGAAGACGGAAAAGATCTCTACAAGCAACGCTTCGATATCTCGACCCCAGCCTCACGATCTTGCTCTCGGTGCGTGTCACTAGCACGAGGACGCAGACTGAGACGCTGCCCCCTTATAGAAGCACATAGTTAGTATAGTAATGACCGGCGTTGTAATATCTCGAGTAATTAAGAAGAAGAAGACTAGGCGCGGAGGACGCCGACACCAACTGAATCAGCTTAAGAAGCTGTTCTTTCAGACAACCCCTGGAGAAGCAGCCGAAGAAGAAGTCATCGCCGAAGAGAAGGAAGAACAATCAACGCCACCCATCGAACCACTCCCCCTCCCCACCTGGAAGCTCACCCCTATTTCTCTCCCCGTAACGAGCGTTCCAGATTTTAGTCAAGCCGTCAAATCGGATCCCCGTATTAAATTCTATGCGCGAAAACTGTTCCCTGTTCCCCCTTCTAAAGTTAAGTAAATCAATGTAAATATTAGTTAAGAATTTTAATTATAAGTTAGTCATAAGAGTCAGCTATTGTTATTTTACACGCACAAATAAATCTTGTTAATACCAGTTGTCAAGAAACTTCAGTATCACCCCCACCTTCGTTGCTCCGTTTTGGTTCCTCCTCTTACTCAGGCCTCGTTACAAGCTCTACTTCAGGGAAGGCTTAGCACGTGACAAGGAAACTTTTTCCGTATCGGTCCTAGACGATTTTCGACGTGATATCACTGTAATATAGACGGTTTCTAACAATATATATCATAACACCAAACTCGCTACTACTATTTTTTTTTTTACCGAGTTATTAGCAAATAATGGACTTGAGTAGGGTGACACCCGAACGTACTACATTCTGTTCTACAAAATGCACGAGTAAACGGCGGTTGCAAATAATGCTCCGTATTGTTAGGTAGTATATCCCTGACGGTCTATGCGTACCGCAGCGTTGGATTGACGAGATTCCCTCTGTCTCTTTCTGTGGGTCTTATAAGCGTCAGGGACTTATATCATGGTATAACCCTGACGCACCAACCCCTCCTTCACGTGGTAGGACCTGGACACCTTCGGGTGACTAACGGGGCTCTGGTAAGAGAGTTCCAGCGAGAGTTCTCGCCATGCGACAACCGCAGCTCTGGGAAGAGAGCTCTTGCGGAGTTGTCGCATGGCGGGGACCGCGGCTCTCAGAGAGCTCTGCGTGAGTTGTCGCTTTGCGACAACCGCGGCTCTCTCATAAAGAGAGTTCTGGCGGAGTCATCGCTTTGCGATGACCGCGGCTCTCAGGGAGCCCATGCGTGTGTTATCGTTCGCGATAACCGCGGCTCTCACCCGGAAGACTCCCCTCTGCCGCGACGACCCGCCGGATACATCCGGTGGTATGTTGCAGAACGGGAGAAACGGGGGGCTTACCTTAACCGGTCGGCCTAACGGGGAGGCGAACCCCTTGAACAAACCCTTAACCTCTAAGCTGATAACGCGGCGAAAGAGGTCCTGTGTTTACACGGGCGGTCGGTGGGTCCATCGGCCATTAGCGCTTCCTCAAGACACCTGGCGAAATCTTGAGTGTAAAAGCCTTCTCCCCGGAAAGGGCGTCACCCGGGGAGCGACCGTCTTTCGTCCCTACTCGTGGGAACAATTATGGATTCTGACAAACACACCAAACATAAATCGAAGAAGGAAGGAGAAAAGAAAGGAAAGAAAGGAGGAGGGAAGGCGAAGGCGAAGGCGAAGGCGAGGAAAGATAAAACCCAGGCACACAGGGACGAAGCTAGTGCCTGGGAGGACTTCACAGATTCGAGTGACTGGCACTCCGATATGGACCTCGACGAAGTCGATGTAGACACTGTGCTGGCACAGGTCATGCAGGAACAAGGAAATAGAATAAGGGGGAGAAACCTCAAAGCGAGGCAGGAAATCGAAAAAAGAAAGTGGCATACTGGTGTGTGCTTCATGCTCGCGCCTTTTTGCTTTAAAGGAATTCAAGGATGTAAAGCACTACATCGCCGGCGTTGCGGCCAGTCGTCCCATAGTATGCGCGGGCATGTGCATGCACTCTGTGCGTGTATATGTCCGCGCATTTCACGTTAAGGGATTTTCGGGATCTTAGCTAGACTACGCCCTCTGGAAATAATACGCCGATGGTGGACGGCGTGTTGGCGCGCGCATGAGCATGCACCTGGTGTGTGCTTCGTGTCCGCGCTTTTTGCCTTAAGCAAATTTCCAGAGGGGATACGCCGCTGGTAGTCGGCACGTTGGCGCGGGCATGGCATGCACTCTGTGCGTGTTTCATGCCCGTGCTTTTCACTTTAAGGAGATTTTTAGGTTAGTTTAGGGGCTAGAAGCACTACGGTGCTAGCAATAGGCACGCTGGCGCGGGCATGGCATGCACTCTGTGCGTGATTCATGCCCGCGCTTTTCACTTTAAGGAGTTTTCTAGGCTGGGATTCTCGGGATTCCCGTTAGACTAGGCCCTCTGGAAATAACACGCTGGTGGTGGACGGCGTGTTGGCGCGGGCATGAGCACGCACCTGGTGTGTGCTTCGTGTCCGCGCTTTTTGCCTTAAGCAAATTTCCAGAGGGGATACGCCGTTGGTAGTCGGCACGTTGGCTCGGGCATGGCATGCACTCTGTGCGTGTTTCATGCCCGCGCTTTTTACTTTAAGGGGATTTTTAGGCTTTAGTTTAGGGGCTAGAAGCACTACGGTGCTAACAATAAGCACGTTGGCGCGGGCATGGCATGCACTCTGTGCGTGTTTCATGCCCGCGCTTTTCACTTTAAGGGGATTTTTAGGCTTTAGTTTAGGGGCTAGAGGCACTACGGTGCTAGCAATACGCACATTGGCGCGGGCATGGCATGCACTCTGTGCGTGTTTCATGCCCGCGCTTTTCACTTTAAGGGGATTTTTAGGTTTTAGCTCAGGGTTTAGAAGCACTACGGTGCTAGTTGGCGCGGGCATGGCATGCACTCTGTGCGTGTTTCATGCCCGCTCTTTTCACGTTAAGGAGATTTTTAGGGTACTTTTAGGAGATTTTAGACAAAAAAATTAGGGAAAATCAGGAAAATTAGGGACGACGCCGCTCAGGGGAGGAAAGGCAAAAGAACGCCGGCGAGCACAAAACAACGCGCCACCAAAATAGTGCAAAACCGAACGCAAAACGCGTTAAAAAGTGCCAAAAAATGGCCGAAAATGCTGCAAAAACCAAAGCACTGCGCCGCTACGAACAAATAAATCAAGCAAAAAACACGATAGAAACAAGCCAAGATACGAAAGATACACGGGTCTGATTGGACATGCCAAGGGAAGGGCTCTAATCCCCTGGGAAGCCAGAGCTGTAAGGGACACAACGTGTCCTAGATGCGCTTGTGCCTCCACGTGGTACCGCTGGAAAGCAGGCTCTTCGGAGTCGAGCGAACCAAACGAAGCGCAGTGGAGTGGAGGAGACAACCACTCTAAGTCCACGTCTCCCACGGACCAAATGGCGTCATGCGTGGGCGCGCCGACGACGACGGCACCGCGGCCAACACCAACACCCAAGGGGTGAAGGGTAGGCCCTCGCGAGAGAGCCGTCAATGCAACAGCGCCCAACACGACGTGAACACCGGCACCGTGGTTCACGGGCAGCCGAAGTACCCAGCTGCAGAGCGGCCGCGGCCCCGAACCCCATCGCGAGTCAAAAGCAAAACGCTGCTGACCGAGGTTCGGAGCCCCCGCGGAGCCGCTCAACTAAGGTCGGGAAACCTAAACTGCCCGCTGGCTGCCAGGGAATCCCACCCAGCCCGCCAGAAACCCCGTCGAAAGCAGACCACCGCTTACCGAGACTCGGAACTCCTGCGGAGTCACTTTGTGACCGCGGTCCCGAGCCCCATCGAGAGTCAGTGGAGCAATGCCGACCGAGGCACGGAACTCCTGCGGAATCACAAAGTGACCGCGGCTCCGTGCTCCATCGAGAGTCGAGCAGAAACCACGGCTACACCGAGCGGATCGCCGCCGGCCGAGGCCCGTATCCCATCGAATCTAAAACGGAACGCGGAACCAAGCTGCTACCGAAACATAGAGCTCTATCGGGAGCTATGCAGCACGTAGTGCACGGCCCAACCACAGGTCCCGTGGACCGAGGTCCGAAACCCCTGCGGAGTCACATCGTGACCGCGGTTCCGAACCCCATCGGGAGTCTAGCGGGACATCAACGGGCGGGGCCGGCACCGAGCATGCATAGCCGTGGCCTACGGAGCAGCACAGAGACCGCGAGACCGCGGGAAGAGAGCCTCATCGAAAGTCAAGCGGCGGAAAGCGCTCGTGCCTAAGACCGAGGCCATGACCTGCTCCAGACAGGGGGAGACCTACCCACTACCCATATCCCCATCCCGACCAAACCCCCAAGCCGACGCACCGCATCCGCCACCCTCTGGCGTTCTAACCGAACGAAAGGAGACAAGCGTCGAGGCAAAACCCATCGGGACCGGCATCTCTGGAACCCAGCTAAATACCATGTTCGAATGAGCTGGGTGGTAGATGAGGTGACGGCACCGAGGGACCCCCCCGTGTCCACTAATGCTTCCTTTCCTTTTCCAGCCGACCCTGGGAACTGGGGGTTAATCCAGCCGCAACAAATTTCAAAAACATGATGGTTTCTCCAAGTTCAAAAGATTCCGGAGGTATACTAGCCCCCCATTCGGATCTCCGGGAGGGGGCTGGACTGGGGGAGACTATCATGGAAGCGATGAGAAGATCTCGGCCGGCAGCACATCGCCCGCCAGAGATAAGAAGACAACGTGGGACGCAAACGGTCGCACCACTTGTCGAGACGCGAAACCGCCCGGTGACGCGCTCGATGACCGCTGCTCTTGCGAGTCTTCTACACCGCGAACCCGCTCCCGGGCGGGTCCCCTCCTCGTCCGCGCCGACAGTGGTGCGGACCCAACAAGGTAACGGCCTTCGTGCCGTCCAAGTCCGCCTAGCGAGGTGCGACGAACTCATAGAAAGGAAACAGGCAAAAGAAAGTAAAGGAGAAATAGAAAGGAAACAGGCAAACGATAGTTCCGCGAATAGCTCCGCGAACAGAATAGAGACCGCGTGCGAAAATACGTCCGCGCACGCGTCGTCCAGGGCCTCAATGCCCGCAAGCGTACCGTCTCCGAACGCGAACGAAGTCCCTACCCACATAGAGATACCGCAAGGAGAAAGTCTCTCAGCTGCGGTGACTGGCGAGGTGCGCCAGCTCATTGTCGAAAAGCGACTTGACGTCCTGCTATTGCAGGAAGCATACGTAAAGAAGCAAGAGACGAGCAGCACCGTCTGTGGCTTAGGAACCGGGGTGAGGATAGCGGCAGTACACACGGAAACGCCGTGGGCTGCAGTAGCCGTATGTAATCCACACCTCGATATAGTCTTCGTCTCACAGCTTAGTAACTCCCACTGTGCATGTGCGGAAATACTGGCTCCCGGTTCCTCATTCTATGTAGCATCGTGTTACTTTCAACACTGCGAAGAGATTGAGAAACATCTCAGGCACCTCGAAATGCTGTTCCGCTCCCTGAGAGGGCAGAGACTATTAGTATCGTTAGATGCCAACGCGCGGTCGTCACTCTGGGGCCCGCAGAGAACCGACGATAGAGGAGCCCAACTCGAATCCCTCGTCGCAGCGTTTAGCATGGAAGTTGTGAATGACGCTGCCCAGCCACCAACCTACTGGACGCCTCGAGGCTCGTCATACATCGACGTCAACTTGGCGTCGCCTTCCATGTCCCGACTCATCAGGGGATGGAACGTTAGGTGCCACTGGACAACCAGCGATCACAACGCCGTAGACATCAGAATAAGACTGCCAAAGGCATTAGCGGCAGAGCGGAGTGCCGCGAACAATCGATTCGATGTCCGTCGGGCCGATTGGGAACGGTTCGCCGAAAGCCTGGCCGATCTTTCTCGATCGAGGCTGGACAATCTTAGACTGGAGTCCGCGATAGACGTAGAGAAAATGGCAGAGACGCTCACAGACACCATTACTGATGCCTGCACCGCGTCCATGCCACGAAAGCGAAAGTTTAGAAGGTCCAACCCGTGGTGGACAAGAGAGCTCACAAAGCTCAAGAAGACCGTCTACCGGCAAAGACGTGCCTTCCAGCGGGAAAGAGACGAGCAATCTCGGCTACAGAAAATGCTGGCTTACCGCACCTCTTTGCGTAAGTACAGCAAGGAGGTGAAGAGGGCAAAACTCGAGAGCTGGCAGAAGTTCGTAACGTCGCACGGGAACTCGGAACCCTGGGGCATCGCGTACAAGCTCCAGGCGAAGAAACTCCGAGTTGAGAGCGTGCTTAGCACACTCCGGCAAGGTAATAGATGCACAATAAGTGCAGCAGAGACTGCCAGCCTACTGCTGGAAGCACACGTCCCCGAAGACCGGGAGGAAGAAGACACGCCTGATCAGCGTGTAGTTAGAAATGGTGCACGAATCGCACCCAGCACGGAAGACACCTCCTCATTCATCGAGGAGGAAGTCAAGAAAGCCGTATCCACCTTTGGCAACAGGAAAGCACCAGGACGAGACCTTATCGAGGACCGCGTGCTGAAGGCAACTGTTGCGATAATCCGGTCAGCCGGTACGGCTCTTCAATGGGTGCCTTCAGTGGGGCGTCTTCCCTTCAGCTTGGAAGGAGGGCTCTCTCAGAGTCCTGCTGAAGGGAGAAGGAAAGGACGCGAAGGACCCAAAATCATACCGACCCATCTGCCTCCTCTCTGTAGTAGGGAAACTATTCGAGAAACTCCTTAAAAGGAGATTAGACCAGACCGCAATGGCGCCCGGGAAGATTTCAGAACGGCAATTCGGTTTCATGCCTGGAAAGTCGACGGAGCTCGCAATCGTAGAGCTCCGTCGCATGGTAGAGACAACAGAGCATCGGAATGCAATAGCACTGCTCTTTGACATCTCTGGCGCCTTTGACAATGTCTGGTGGCCCCTAGTATTAGATAGTCTCAAAGAGCGAGGCTGCCCGCGGAATGTTTTCGAAGTAATAGCAAGTTACTTCGACGACCGCAGAGTAAGCCTCGCAATTGGAACAGAGAGGGTCTCCAAGCGCACCACTAGAGGATGCCCCCAGGGCTCTGTCCTCGGACCAGCGTGCTGGAACCTCATGTTCGATGGTCTCCTGAGGCTGCTCGAAGCCTCAGTCGAGAATAAATTCATAGCGTACGCAGACGATCTACTCGTACTCGTAACCGGCAATAGTAGAAGAGACCTAGAGATTGAAGGTCAACGCATCTTCGACCAGATCCTAGGCTGGTGTAGGGCGGCGAAGCTCGAGTTGTCAGCTCGCAAAACAGAAGCAATTGTGCTTAAGAGCAGCTACATCGAGCTTCAAAGAATAGGAAGACGAGGAGGCACGCGCCCAGACAGGAAGCGAAGAACCGTTCGACCTCACACGGCGAACCTGGCAAGTAGGCCACCGACCATCCGAATAGGGGAAAACGAGCAAGGCATTAAATTCAAGTCCGTCGTGCGGTACCTTGGCGTCCATATCGATAGGAACATGGGTGTCCAATCCCATTGTAAATACTTAAGCGACAAGGTCGGGTCGCTCTTCAGGAAATTCGGTAGACTCGCGAGAAGCCGGTGGGGACTTAGATTCAGCACCCTCTCCGTGATCTACCGCGGTGTATTCCTACCAGTGGTAACTTATGCTGCCGCTGGGTGGGCGGACCGGTGTAAGGAGAAGGACCTGAGAAGACTCAGGTACGCACAACGAAGAGCACTTGTCGCAGTGATCGGTGCCTATAGATGGGCATCGTGGGATAGCGTGTGCGTAGTGGCTGGTGCGGTCCCGATCGACATCTTGCTGAGGCAGCGTAGGGCCCTCTTCGACACGCGAAGAGGGAAGGACGCCAGGTTCGGGAACATCGTCGTTCGCGCGGGAGACGACGACGCGAGAACACTGCTGGAGAGCGAGGCGACCAACGTGTGGCAAACTGGGTGGACGTCTTCCTGCCTGGGCCGCACAACATACGCCTTCTTCAGCAGCATCGAGGAGCGAATGGCAGCAGAGTGGATGAGGCCGAGTCACCACGTGACGCAGGTGCTCACTGGTGACGGCGACTTCGGGGCGCGCCTCTTCGCGTATAGAGTCGCCGACAACAGCAGCTGCGTCTGCGGAGACGAGGAGGACACGGCGAGCCACTTCCTCCTCGAATGTCCACTGTTCGACCCGCAGAGGTAGGCTCTGCGGGACATCATCCCTGCCGGCGAGTGGAGGTGGCCAGAGGCGGCACAATACTTCGTGTCGTCTCCAGAGGCATTCTCTCTGCTCGTCGACTACTGTCGCGAAGCCCTCTGGCTAAAGGGCTTCATAGGCCACTAGATAGGCTGAACAGGCATGCGAGCGCCTTAGATATAAGATAGACTTCTCGGAGCGTCGTAGCGCTCGGGCACGGCACGACAGCCCAACAACACTTCGCTGGTAACTGTCGTGTCGGACCCCAATAGGTCCCCCAACTAATAAGAAAAATTACACTTTCAGCTGCATATATTTCAAGGGTCAGAGTGTGCGTGCCAGCGGCACGCAGCGAGTTCGCCTTCCCGTGGTTCCCCGTGAGCGTAGGCGACTGGGTGCGGAACTATCCTCGCCCAGCCGCCTGCGGCCAAAGAACTCGTCCACCGCATACGTCTCGGTGGCACAGCTGGATTTTTCCATCGCCCCTTCCTCTCGGCAGTGGAGGAGCGAAAGAAGTAGATAAACTTTACTGTTACCTAGCCGGTATCCAACGTCACCCTCGAGGTGGCCGGATTTACATTAAATGTCTCTATCTATGGCACCCGGAAGACTCCCCTCTGCCGCGACGACCCACCGGATACATCCGGTGGTATGTTGCAGAACGGGAGAAACGGGGGGCTTACCTTAGCCGGTCGGCCCGACGGGGAGGCGAACCCCTTGAACAAACCTGCAACGAGACGTATGTGTCTCGTTGCGAGTCGTTTTGTACCTTAGCCCGCACCAATCACCGGTGCGGGCTAGCCGCGCGCCAATCCGCGGAATCCAGCCCGAGCGCGGACCAATCGGCGTGTGCCGAAGATTCGCGAACGAACACACGAGGTCCGCGTTCGGGCTATAAAGATCGCGACGGAACCAGCCGAAGCCGGAGTTGGTCTGGAGCAGCTCTCGGGTGAACACCCGGGCCCAGATCCTCTCACAGTCGCGCCAACTCGTGCTAGCCGCGGTATACTATCGGGCGAACACGACGAGGCGCTGGAATCGGCAGAACGTAAGTGGGTTTACGTCCCCTACGTGAAACCGAGACCGCGACCGGATTCTGGGAGGCAGTCGATCACCGGCTTGCTCTTGTCAGAGCACCGAGGGTACGACACTCCGGACCGTCATCCCTACCACCCGGACCTGTTCCCGCGTCCCGCTCTCCCCTCAGGGATCCTGCGTCGCGCCCCGCACGTTTAGTCGTCGATCGGCCGCAGCAGCGTGTGGAGCTCGCCTCTCGGTATACTACCGGAGACGAGCGTCCTCGCCGGTTTCGGGCCGTAGGCATTAGGTTTACGTCTGTGCCTACGTGCTCGAGCCGCGGTCGGGCGGGGACGACGGGTGGGGTGTTCCGCGGATTCCATACCCTCTCCTCTCCGCGCCCCGCGTGCCCAGCCCACCAGGAAACCAAAGTCGATTCACTATCGTTCGCTGGGCCGCGGTGGGAATAACACCTCGAGGATCGGGAGAGCTCGGGATCGCACCGAGAGCGCCCGACTCAGGCACCGCTTTAGCGAGCACGGCTCGCCCGCGCTCCCCGCGTACCACGTTCTCTACGCGTACCGCGATCGTACCCGAACCGCACCGAGAGCGCCCGACTCAGGCACCGCTTTAGCGAGCACAGCTCGCCTGCGCTCCCCGCGTACCACGTTCTCTACGCGTACCGCGATCGTACCCGAACCGCGCCGAGAGCGCCCGACTCAGGCGCCGCTTTAGCGAGCACGGCTCGCCCGCGCTCCCCGCGTACCGCGTTCTCTACGCGCACCGCGATCTTACCCGAACCGCGCCGAGGGCGTCCGACGGCAGGCACCGTTCCAGCGAGCACGACTCGCCCGCGTCCAGCGTTTCCCGCGTACCGTATCGAAACCGAAAACCGTGCCGGCGTCCCGCGGTTACTCTAGGCTAGTTCTCGCGCAGAATAAGTAAGTAATTAGGTTAAGCTACTCGCGTCGGGCTCCACTTTTACGGTCCATTTATTCTTGGTTGTTAAATTGTTAATAGGCCGGTGGAGAGGCAACCGGCCATCGCCAGCCCATCGCCGGACCGTCTGGGAATCCGGGCGGATAGCGAGCGGACCGCTCCCCGTTCCTGTTTTGTTTCTCTTATACACAGTTTATTATTCCGTTTTTTTTTTACATCAGCTAACACCATTCAATTAATAAATTAGTTTTGTTTACCACCAACGCAGTCTGAATTATTAAACCACCTCCTCCTCCCTCCCCGACGAACCCTGGTCGCTGAGCGAATCCAGGGGAGGGACCGCGCGCCTCGCTCGCGCCTCTACGCAAGCGAGACGCTACCGTTACAAACCCTTAACCTCTAAGCTGAGAACGCGGCGAGAGAGGTCCCGTGTTTTACACGGGCGGTCGGTGGGTCCATCGGCCATTAGCGCAAACCTCAGGACACCTGGCGAAATCTTGAGCGGAAAAGCCTTCTCCCCGGAAAGGGCGTCACTCGAGGAGCGACCGTCTTTCGTCCCAAATCGTGGGAACAAATATGAATAGTGACCATAACACAAAAAACAAATCGAAGAAGAAGGGAGCAAAGAAAGGAACAGGGAAGACGGAGGCAAGACTTGAACAATTACAAAGATACAAAGAACAAGGCAGAGCCCTCAAAGAATGGGAGGACGAAATGGACTCAGGCGATTCTTACTCGGAACTGGAGTCCGATGAAATCGACCTGCACACGGTCCTTAACCTGCTAAGAAATAAAGGCAAAAGCAGCAAGGGGGCAACCCCAGAAAAGAATAGAATACGAGTCAACAGTGCTCGCTCTAGCGGCTCGTATGACGAGCTGCACAAGAGCAAGCAACACAAAGACCTCTAAATGGAGGAACTAGAAAGTGACAATGAAGTGGGACAAGGCCCGCCCCGGCCCCGGCTCGGGGGCGAAGAAATTATCACCCCCTTCGAGAGGATGCGAAGGTTCCTAAAATCCTTAGAACTGACACAGACACAACTAAGGAACGGAGAACAGATCCTCGATAGCATAATCGAGGCAGTAGAGGGAGGGGAGTTGCATGGAGCAATGCTCAGGTCAGAACTGGACAAGCAAAATAGAGAGCTCCAGGACAAACTTAAGGCACAAGCAGAACAGCTGACTCTGCAAAATAAAGTTAGCGAGATGTCAGCTAAGCTGGACAGTCTCATGTCTGAGAGAGGCCGCGGCAAAGAGGCTCAACCCTCCAAACCGTTGCTCTACTCAAACATCATTAGAGCAAACCGAACAACAAGGCAAGTGGCAAAGAAGACTGCCGTTAAGGAGTCGAAGCCAGTGGCTGCAACCTACCCCGCAAAGGGTAGCAACATAAAGAGCAGCGAGGAAACAAGGAAACTACTGTCGGATTACATTAATCCGACAGAGCAGAAAATAAGGATCCGGAGTCTGAGGAAACTCGGAAACACCGGAATCCTTAACGAAACAGACACGGCTGGGGACCTTGACCAAGTCCTCAGCAATAAGGAACTACTGGATCGAGTAGAAATTGGCCCTCTCCCCAAGAGGAGACCAAAAATAATAATATTTGGAATCCCCTCGGAGACATCTGAGGAGGAAATCCAAAAGGCAATAAAAAACCAGAATCTGGAACTCGGCCCAGAGGCAAAACTAGAAGAGGAGTTTAAACTCCTCTTCAAGACTGGAAGGAAAGATAGAGACGTCACCAACTGGGTGGCCGAGGTCACACCGAAAACCCGGAAAATCCTGCTGAGCAGGAACCGGGTGTTTATTGGATTTCACGCATACGGACTTAGAGATTACATCGCTGCGAGTCGTTGCTTCAAGTGTCAATCATTTGGACACGTCTCAAAGCACTGTAAAGCAAAAATAGACACTTGCGGCCACTGTGGCAAAGACGGGCACCAATACAAGGAGTGCCCGGACAAGAAAGAGAACCCAACTTGCATTAATTGCAAAAGAGCTGGCAAACCAGCCAATCATGGCTTAAGAGAGAACAGCTGCCCGGCATATAAGCACGCAATAGAGAGGTGCCTCAGTCGCATTGACTTCGGTGACGAGGGGAAAACCTGAACACGAACCAAGACACACAACCCTGACGATCCCTCGCAGGTAATACCCAGGTATTCGAGATCGTAGGGTTTAATAGGCAAGCACGGCTACCATACCGTCGCCGCAACCTGCTAGAGACCGAGCGCTAAGCTGGTAACTCCGCCTCCTCGTGGCCCCCGCTGGTAACGCTCCTGGGTCGGCGCAAGCTGATTCGGTAGCGGCTAAGCGAGTTACTTCCCGCATGGGACGGTCTACCCTTGTGATGATCCTTAAATGGTGAAGGAGGGGTTTTTCCGAGTCCGAGTCCACAACACCTACGGATTGTCCACCTTCGTAGATGTTTCGATAGGCTGGGTGGATATAAATTTTTCTGTTGCGTATGCCTTAAAGGCGAGGTCGCATTCCGACGTCACCCTCGAGGTGACCGGATTTACATTAAATGTCTCTATCTATAGGATTTTCCAAGATGGCCGCCGAGTGCTTCGGTCACGTCACATCGTGCTCCGTATATCATAGTGCAAAAAAGTGGTAAAAATCGACGGAATAAATAAGTGCTATACACCAGTGTACAGTGCTAGTGGAAACGAGCATTTTAAGACATTGAGTGCTAAATTCCATGCGGAAAAGGAGAATTCACGAACATTTTAAAGTGTCGTGTTAAATCGAGTGTATCGAGTGTAGCGTCCGAGTTTGCGTGGCGTCCCGAGCGGTGGCGCCACGGTCGCCCGCCGCGCCCGGTGATAGGCCGACAACAGCTAACGTTCTGCTCCGTGATTGGCTGCGCTAGGACAACTGCTATTGGCCGATACAGGAGAGCTCCCATTGGTCGGACCAGCTGGGATGCCATTGGCAAGATACCAAGGCCAAGCTGAGATGGAATGCGAACCCGAGACTCCTATGAAAAGAAATAGCGACGAAATCGAATACGACGATAATATGCCTAGTGAGGAACAACGCAAGAAGATAATGAAGAACCCAAACAGAAACCTGCCAGACTCTGACGATGAACATGATCATCCTCAATGCTGTGGAGGACACTACAAACCGGAGGAACTAATCATATCACTACGGGCGAGTATAGAGGAATTCCTCCGATCAACCAAAAAGGATATCACCGAAAAAACCAAGATCTTCACAAAATTAGATCAGGTAAGTACAGCAGTTACAGCCCTGCAGAACGAAAACAAGGCCCTCAAAACTAAAATCTCCGAAAACACGAATTTACAAGATAAACTAAACGAAATAACCGTCACAGTTACCGGAGCCGTCGCGGCTATCTCAGATATAAAATCCCAAATAGAATCCGTAAAGCAGCCTCAACTAAGCTACGCCGAAAAAGTAAAAGTTAGACAGTAAAAGTTTACAAAGTAAAGACAAGCCATCAAACCCCCTCGCAATGTCGTCACTGTATACCCAGAAGCAAATAGCAAGATCGCAAATAGTGATGAAACAAAAAGCAGAATTTTCTCCTCCTTCGCCCCGATCGCAGATAAATTACAAATCCGTAACGTCCGCAAAATAAGTAATAACGGTGTCTTAATTGAAACCCACACTAAGGACGGCCTAAACGCAGTAATGAACAACACTAAACTAGCAAAGGTCGGCCTCAAAGTAGAACTACCCGCCAGGAAAAAACCGCGTATGATCATCTACGGAGTTCCCAATGAGGAAAAAGATGATACTGTCATCGCGGCAATACACAGACAAAATCTCAGCAGCCTAACAAACCGCGATTCCTCTGAGCACATCAAATTGCTCTTCAAAACAGGAGATAAGAGCCGCGACACCTCCAACTGGGTAATCGAAGTTTCCCCGGCAGCTTGCGATATTTTCAAGAAATGCGGACGAGTATTCATGGATTGGAACTCCTGCTTTACTCAAGATTTCACAGCGGTAAGCAGATGCTACAAGTGCCAAAGCTTCGGCCACGTATCAAAACACTGCAGAGCTTCTGTGGACACCTGCGGTTACTGTGCCCAGGACGGGCACTCCTTCAAAGACTGTCCCTCGAAATCCCAGAAACCGTCGTGCATAAACTGTAAAAGATTCGGCAAAGCCCACGACCACTCCTCCCGCTCCAAAGAATGCCCCGCTTTCCAACACGCAACCCAGAACTACCTGTCCAAAATAGATTATGGTAAATAAACCCAAACAAGACGCATCTTCGCACATCCACATAGCCCAGATCAACGCACAAAACTCCAAGTCGGTTTTAGGAGAACTCCAAACCTGTGCCTCCGAAGAAAACATAGATATCCTCGCTATCCAGGAACCCTACTCGTTTCGAAACTCCCTCGGTAGTTTTGGCCCTAACACCAAAATAATCACGGACCAAAAGAAGTTCTCCAACCTCTCTGGCCCTAACAACATTAAGGCAGCGATTGTAATTAGAAACCCATCGCTCACCATTCTAAAACTAGAACAATTTTGCAATAGCCACTGCATTTGCATTGAGGTCTCAACCCAAAATCTCCAACTATACCTAATCAACATGTATTTCCAATGCAGCGACAGCATCGAGCCCTATCTCCACCACCTGGAAACAATTCTCCAGTCAATAGACAGCCATAACATAGTTATCGTCCTCGACAGCAACTCCAAATCCCCATTATGGTTCAATGAATCTACGGACGAGAGAGGTAAAGCGATGGAAGACCTCATCGCCCAATTCAGACTACAAATTCTAAACTCACCCGACAACCCGCCGACGTTCAATAACGCACACCAACAGTCTAATATCGACCTAACCCTATCCACTAACAGTTACTACAAACGACTCTCATCCTGGAGAGTTCACTCAGACAGCACAACCAGCGATCACAACCTTATCTCCTTCAATATCGACGCTCCTCTGTCCACTGTAAAGGACAACCTCGCTCCCAGATTCAACACTAAACGAGCCAACTGGGAAAAATTCGAGAAGGTTCTTCTAAACCTCAAAGCCCACCATCCACCAATCTCAGACGATCCCTATGCGGAGGACCCCGAAACATTAAGCAATCGCATACACGATCTCATAAGCACAGCATCCAAAGCAGCTATCCCGACCAAAACCAGATTTCCACGCTCGGTCCCTTGGTGGACCCCACAACTCTCATCTCTCCGATCCGAGGTCCGCCACCTCAAAAGGATCTATCAAACCGAGAACTCTCCCGCCAGAAAAGAACTTCTTAAAATCCAGTACCGCCAAACTAGAAACAAATACACAGCCACCATCCGCAAAACTAAAATCCAAAGCTGGAGAAAATTTGTCACTGAACATGGTAACTCCAACCCATGGGGCACCACGTACAAAATTCAGATGAACAAACTCCATCCTGAACAGGCCTGCGAAAGCATCGTGACAACGGACGGTCAGACCACCTCCTGGGAAGAAACGAGTAGGATACTCCTAAACTCCCTAGTT
The DNA here is from genome assembly GCF_050948215.1 of Halictus rubicundus. Lineage (NCBI taxonomy): Eukaryota > Metazoa > Arthropoda > Insecta > Hymenoptera > Halictidae > Halictus > Halictus rubicundus. Next base: position 896,161 of record NW_027488563.1, read on the forward strand.
CCCGACGACAACCCAGAAACAGAAACCGCCCTACACTACAATACCCGCACTGACAGCCTCGTCAGCCCAGACACACCCAACGCTCCTTTCTTCGAGATGGAAGAGGCGCAGCTAGCACTAGGCAAACTTAAAAACAACAAAGCTCCAGGTATAGACTCAATCGAAGTTATAATCCTAAAGCGAGCATGGGTCCACCTTAAACAGGAAATCACCCTCCTGTTTAACAGTTGCTTAGCCCACGGTAAATTCCCCACCCCCTGGAAAACAGGTGTCATAAGAGTACTCCTAAAAAATGAGAGTAAACCCAGAACCGACCCCAAATCCTATAGGCCCATCTGCCTTCTTCCAGTGATCAGCAAACTTCTCGAGAAGCTTATCTCGAACAGACTTTCAGACCTTTTCCACAGACATTCACTGTCATCCAAACTTCAACATGGATTCAAACCCGGCCTTTCAACCGAACACGCTATTCTTCAACTCCGTGAAGCCACGCACACCTCACCAGAAAAATACACCATTGCCCTCCTCTTCGATATCTGCGGTGCCTTTGATAATGTCTGGTGGCCCGCCATCCTCACGCAACTCAAAGCCAGGCAATGTCCCAATAATATCTTCAGTCTAATCCAAGACTACCTACAAAACAGGAAAGTCAAAATTATTAACAACGACAGAGCAGTCTCCAAATCCGTCTCCAAGGGCTGCCCACAGGGCTCTGTCCTCGGCCCATATCTCTGGAATCTAATTTTCGACAGTCTTCTAAACACCATCCGCAACTGCGGCTACAATGCCACGGCATACGCCGACGATCTCGCAGTCACAGTCCCAGGCAATAGCAGAAAAGAAATTGAGGAAAGAGCAAAAGTCATCACAGACATTATCGCCATGTGGTGTACCAAAAACAAACTCCAGCTCTCTGAATCCAAATCAGAAATTCTCTTAACAAAAGGGTTCCTCGACACCCGCAGACCTCCAACAGTAAGCATTAACAATCGATCACTCAAGATGCCGCCACACATCCGATATCTAGGAATCCACTTCGGTCCCCGCTTTAATATTACCCCACATGTCAACCATATAGCCGACAAATCCAAGCAAATATTCAGCAAACTCTCCCGAATTGCCAAAACCCACTGGGGCCTAAATCATAAATCCATGACAACAATGTACAAAGACTATTCGTCCCAATTCTAACCTACGCAGCCGCCGGCTGGGCTGACAGGATCAACAAATGGCACATTAGAAAACTCCGACAAGCCCAGAGGCATGCTCTTATAAAAACCACCCGCGCCTATCGCACCACCCCCGGTGACGCCCTAACAGCCATAGCCGGATCCAGCCCGATTGATACGCTGCTAGCAGAGCGCAAGGCAATCTTCCATCTCAGGAACAACCAACCCTTTAGCATAGGTGACTTACACTTCACCCCATCAGACCACGACATATCCCCAGAAGAAATAGCAGACAGGACTGCTTCAATAAAGCACCAAACCCTCGCAATATGGCAACAAGAGTGGGACGAATCTGCCACAGGCAGAATGACCCACGAATTTTTCAGAAACATACAAAACAGGACTAAACAAAACTGGATTAAACTGAACTACTATGTCACCCAACTCCTAACAGGACACGGACGTATCAAACAAAAGCTGCACGCACTTAAAATCTCTGCCGATGATGTATGCGCCTGTGGTTCCACAGACACTGTCAGACACATCATCATCACTGCCCATCCATTCACGACCATAGAACCGAACTCATCCAAAAACTAAGAGCCACCAATACCACTTGGCCGTGCCATCTCAGTGAGTTAGTCAGCAAACAAAACTACCCGCACTTTTTCAACTTCGCGGCCACAGTTATGAAACTCAGAGATGGGCTAATAATAACCCCCGCACTCCCACCACCCGCTCCTACCATCCCCGGACCCAGCACTCGAAGCGGCAAACAGCCAACCTCCAATACCCAGACAACTTCCAGAACCAAACGGAGTTATGTGTGGAAAACCGCAGCAAAAAACCTCACAGGCAAAAGAGCGCCCCCAGCTCAACCTCAGTAAAATCTAGCTTAAGCCCCCACCACCACCCAGCACCATCCCCACCACCCACCCGCTGCTGGATACGCAGACACTGTTCATCTCAAACAACAGTGATCCAGAGCGGGCTACAGCGCCTCCCCTCGGGAGCCACCCTCTGGTGAGTCACGACGGAAGGCGCTGTAAAACACTCTAGCATGAAGAGTCTGCAAGAGACCGAGCGCTAAGCTGGTAACTCCGCCTCCCCGTGGCCCCCGCTGGAAACGCTCCTGGGTCGGCGCAAGCTGACTCGGTAGCGGCTAAGCGAGTTACTTCCCGCACGGGACGGTCTACCCTTGTGATGATCCTTAAATGGTGAACGAGGGGTTTTTCCGAGTCCGAGTTCACAACATCTACGGTCTCTCTCTCCCCCCCCCCCCCTCGTATCTGTTTCGATGGAGTGGGTGGATATAAATTTTCTGTTGCGTATGCCTTAAAGGCGAGGTCGCATATCCGACGTTACCCTCGAGTTGACCGGATTTACATTAAATGTCTCTATCTATGCACCCTGACGATCAGCGCAGGCGATACCCTTAACACCCCGGGTATCGTGATCGCAGGGTGTAACGGCCAGCGGCTTGACCGTGCCAACCTGTAAGAGACCGAGCGTCAAGCTGGTAACTCCGCCTCCCCGTGGCCCCCGCTGGAAACGCTTCGACGGTGGCGCGTCTCCTCGGAGTCGAGCCGTCGGAGAAGCGGCTAAGTGAGTTACTTCCTGTAAAGGACGGTCTACCCTTTCGATGATCCTTAAGCGGTGAGAAAGGGGTTTTTCCAAGCCCGAAGTTCACAACAACTACGGACTCGTCCCCTCGCAGCTGTGGAACTAGAGAGTGGAGCCAGGCAACTGGTTGACTTTGCCGATATGAGGGAAACCTCGAGGTGCGGCGTCCTCCCGAATAGGGAGGCGGTCAATACTAAATGTCTCTATCTATGGGTCATCTAATTAGTGACGCGCATGAATGGATTAACGAGATTCCCTCTGTCCCTATCTACTGGACTTCACCGCTAGGTGGCGCAGAGTACTGACGCGTCTTCATGTCGCTCCGTATTAAAAGTGTTATCTAAGTGGTAAAAATCAGAGGAATAATTAATTAAAGTTATTCAGGAAGCAGTGTTAGTTGTTATGAACACTTAAGTGAAAAATTCCAGTGATCGAATCAGTGCGGAAAAAGTTATTAGCGAAAATCCGGTTGGCGTCGGCCGGCAGGACGCCGCAGTGACGCGCCGAAACTAATAACGGACATCTCCCGTATTCAAACGATAGGAAAGTGCTGCATTCACCCGTGCACGCGATACTAGTGTAGTGAAACACGACGCGAGTGTTTCCATGACACAGGAAGGCCTCAGTGAATAATTATTAAGAAATTAGTAAAGTGACGCGCGAGTGACCGCCATCTTGGACGCCATACCGAGCGCCCCCCGAACGCCATCTGGAATTCACACTGCACACCACACCGAAAACCGCCATAACACGCAGGCTCACCAACTACGATAGCGCCACCCCACCGGGTAAGCGCCGAACCGAAAAATGACAGCGTCGTCATTTTTAAAAAAACCCGCGAAGAAAACCCAGGAGGATAAGACGAAACCGGCAAAAGGCATGCAGAACAAACAGAAACAACCACTAAAGACAACACCAATGACAGGAAAGCCCACAAACGGACAAGTACAAATGGAAACAGAGACACAAAGCAATAAACGACCAAAAGACGACTCCTCAGACGAGTCGGACTTATCGCCACAGCGAGAAAACACAAAAAAGACGAAATCAAACACAGACGGGCTATCCACGGGAACAAATTATCAAAATACTGACATGAATTCGGAATCCGACACAGAGGCACATATCTACCCAGAGACAGACCTCAAAAAATGCTGCAACCGGAACCAATGCTGCAGGGACGTCGAAACAACGGACAAAAAACAAACTGCTAAGGAAAAGGCAGACAAAATCACGACAGAACTCATGAACACCCTCACAGCCGAAGGAAGCGGAATCCAGAAACCCACCCTCACCAAAATCAGCAAAAGCTTCACGGAGATGCAGAGCTTGATAACCGAGGTTCTGATGGACAACAACCACCCCGAGGGCCAACTACACTCCACCATCAGAGATAACAAGAAGAGCACCAGGCCGCCCACCGATCAGCGACCACCGACCTTTGCCGAGATCGTGGGTATAAACTCGAAAACAGCGGCGCTGTCAACCCTGAAACAAGATCCCCCCAGCGTTATAACCATCAGACCAAACGACAGCATGAAATACAGCTCCAGCGACACAACAAAGGAAGCAATAATGAAAATGATCTCCCCGGCCAGGCAAGGCCTACAGGTCAAAAATATCAGAAAGATTCAGGGAAACGGAATCCTAATCGAGACTGCGAAGAAGTCCGACATACAGAGCATATTGAAGAATAAGCAACTAACGGAAGCAGGCTTTTCCATGACAGCACCAGCGAAGAAAAACCCGCGCATCATCATCTACCGGGCCCCACGCATGACGGACGACGAGCTGTTGGACAGCATAACCGCGCAGAACGACGTACCCATCGAGGCCAAAAACAAATTCAGGCAGCAAACCAGGATAGCCTTCAAGACCGGCGACAAAGACAAGGACACCTGTAATGTCATCCTGGAAGTCTCCAACGAAGCATGAGAACACCTGAAAAAGAGGCGACGCATCTACATTGCGTACGCCAGCTGCTCCTTCCAGGACTACGTAGCAGCAACGCGCTGTTATAACTGCCACGGCTACGGTCACACCTCGAAGCACTGCAGAACCAAGGACGTAGAAATCTGTGGCTACTGCGCTAACCAGGGACACAGATTCAAGGACTGCCCACACAAAGGCAAAGAAGCAGTATGCCCAAACTGTAAAAGGGCAGGAATACCCCATAACCACGGCGTGAGGGACAGTAAATGCCCCATATACATCAGCGCAATCAATCAGGTCGTCGCTCGAACTGACTATGGCCGGTAGAAGAAACAAGAATCAAATCCAGGAGATCAGGATAGCTCAGCTCAACATGCGAAGGTCACAAACGGTGTCAACCGAGGCTGCCAAAATGCTTGAAGACAAACGCATTGACATACTTCTGATGCAAGAACCATACAACATAAAAGGGAAGTTTATCGGATTTGGTAACCAGGTCGTACAATGCCACGGCGGGAAGCCAGGAGAGCAAGTCTACGCAGGAATAATCGTCAGTAATCCAGCACTCTCGGTACTCAAACTGTCAGGACTTTGCAATGACCACTGCACCTGTGTTGAGGTCACAAGTCCGTATGGTAACTTCTACCTCGCAAGTATCTACTTCCAATACTGCCACGAAATAGAACCATACATTCGAATGATCCAGGAAATAGCCAAAACACTGCCAAGGGAAAAATTAATAATAGCAATGGACGCCAATGCAAAATCAGCGCTCTGGCACAGCAACGTTACCGATAGCCGCGGAGAGATGCTCGAACAAGCTATTGGCCAACTCAACCTGTACGTAAACAACGAACCATATAACCCCCCAACATATACATCACACACAGGACAATCAAACATAGACGTCACACTATCGTCAGCAGCGGCGACGAACTCAGTAACGGAATGGCAAGTAAGAGAGGGATGGACAACAAGTGACCACAATACAATAACGTTCAAATTGCAATCCAGCCGCAGGAGCACGCAGAAACAAGCCGAACCAAGATTCAAAACCCACAATGCTAACTGGGATAAAGGGCCTAGCCGAATAAGATGGTCAAAACTGCCCTTAGACGTTTTTCAATAATTAATGAACCATTCGAAAGTTGACCAAGAAAAACCCCTCTGAGCCAAATTTCAACCCCCTATCTTGCTCGTGAGGGTAGTTACAGGGTAAATTAGATTTTGAGCTTTTCCGTGCATTTTCCGCACTCTGATGCTTCCCAAAATTCTGAAAAAAATGTGACATATTTTGGACACTAAGGCGGATTTTTGAGAATTTTTTCAGATTTTTCGGATGCAAACTGTGGTCGTAAAAAATGAAAAACCTCAAAAAAATCGGAAAAATGCAGGTTTCTCAAAAATATGAAAACATGCTATTGAGCTGTTTAGTGCCCCAATAAAGTACCATAACAGGCAGTGTCCTCAATTTTTTTTAGATTTTTTGTTGTGGGAAGTCTTTGTCAAAAACAAGAAAAACCGAATTTTTTCGACGTTTCTGCTATTAGGAGGAAAGTTACACTTGTTGATTTTATCGCAAGTATATATTGAGTCATTTTTAACGTCATTACATTGAAACAAGTAAGTGTTTGACCTCAGAAATATGTTTTAAGAGAAAAATAAATTCTATTTCGTGCGATATATACTAGAATGTTCGCAACGTTTACAACATCGCCGGTTGGCCGAGCAGTTAAGGTGTCGGACTACGGAGCGGCAACGCTGGGTTCGAATCCCGTCGAGGTTAAAGTTTTTTTTTTCCATACATCATCTTTATTTTTTCAATTTTTTATTACATGGTTTATACATGTGATTTTTAAAATATTTTTTAATGTTTTAAAAATATTTAAGAAACATTTTTGAGTAAAATATATGTAAATATAGTTTTAGAGTATCTATCACTTCCTCGATTCTCTAATTGTATATGATCTTCATTACGGTCCTCTCTAACATTCTTAATATTAAAATTCATTAATCTGGTTTCTAAGCCTTGCGTCTTCATAAATTAGGGAGGAAATGAGAAGAATTCTGAATAAATAACACGCAGCAAAGTATTGGTTTTTGTCAAATTGAACGAAAAGGGCTACATACTACCACTATTTTTAAAGTGAGGTATCAGGTACAAATAAGCCTTAGCCATTCCTCTTTATTGTAACGTACATGAGGGGATTGTAACGTATCATGAAGAGGGGAGACTTTTGTATTGTCGACAGAGGTTTTCGAGATGTTACATCTCATTTAACAGGTCTTGGTTTCAGAGTTCTCATGCCTGCTTTAAAAGGTAATCGTTCTCAACTGTCGACGAAAGAGTCGAATTATTCCCGAAAAGTCACGAAAATTCATTGGGTTGTAGAGGCAATGTATAGTATACAAGGTCAAAAGTACCAGCTTCTACACAAACAAGTAGACAACGAAACCTTTCCAAAAATTGGACATAATTGGAACTGCAAAACGACTCCATTTCAAACAGTATCCTCGGTAGATACTCTGGATTTTCCGGAAATGACAGAAGTAGATTTAAAAATTCTCAAGCAATTTCTATATCTGGCGGAAATCGTGGACGAACACAATAATATAAATATTAATTTATTGCCTAATCCAAGAAAATAATATCATTAAATTCGAAGTCAAATCGGAGTAATATAAATAAAAGTTAGTTGAAAATGTTACCTCAATATTTTTTAAAAACATTTAAAAAATATTGTTAAAACCACACGAATAAACTATATAAGAAATTGAAAAACTAAAGATGATGTATGGAAAAAAAAAACTTTACCCTCGACGGGATTCGAACCCAGCGTTGCCGATCCGTAGTCCGGCACCTTAACTGCTCGGCCAACCCGCGATGTTGTAAACGTTGCGAACATTCTAGTATATATCGCACGAAATAGAATTTATTTTTCTCTTAAAACATATTTCTGAGGTCAAACACTTACTTGTTTCAATGTAATGACGTTAAAAATGACTCAATATATACTTGCGATAAAATCAACAAATGTAACTTTCCTCCTAATAGCAGAAACGTCGAAAAAATTCGGTTTTTCTTGTTTTTGACAAAGACTTCCCACAACAAAAAATCTAAAAAAATTGAGGACACTGCCTGTTATGGTACTTTATTGGGGCACTAAACAGCTCAATAGCATGTTTTCATATTTTTGAGAAACCTGCATTTTTCCGATTTTTTTGAGGTTTTTCATTTTTTACGACCACAGTTTGCATCCGAAAAATCTGAAAAAATTCTCAAAAATCCGCCTTAGTGTCCAAAATATGTCACATTTTTTTCAGAATTTTGGGAAGCATCAGAGTGCGGAAAATGCACGGAAAAGCTCAAAATCTAATTTACCCTGTAACTACCCTCACGAGCAAGATAGGGGGTTGAAATTTGGCTCAGAGGGGTTTTTCTTGGTCAGCTTTCGAATGGTTCATTAATTATTGAAAAACGTCTAAGGGCAGTTTTGACCATCTTATTCGGCTAGGCCCTTTAACAGAGTATTATTTTCGAACTCAACAGCAATACCACCAACACCAGACATCGGAAACAGACCGGAAACGGAAGAATACGCGGGAAAAATCACCAAATGCTTAATAGAAACCTGCGTAGCCACACTCCAATGCAAGAAAAAGCACAGTAGATCAGTACCCTGGTGGACCAATGAACTTACAAAACTGAAAAAGGACACATATAAATTACGGAAGACTTACCAGACAGAGCAAGACGCAGAGAGGAAACAAACAAAAAAGAAAGCCTACCTAAAGATAAGGAGGAAGTACACCACAGAAATAAAGAAAACCAAAAACGCAAGCTGGCAAGCATTCGTCACCAAAGACGGAAACACCAATCCCTGGGGGATCACATACCGCCTATGCATGAAGAGAATCACACCAGAACAAGCTCTCGTCACCCCATCTACGAACCAAGGACAACCCAAAACCTGGGAAGAAGCAGCCAGCGCACTACTCAACGCTCTAGTGCCAGACGACACCGAGGACACGGCGGAAACCCAACGGAACAGAAGAATAGACATCCTTACACCACCTGACGAGCCAGACACCGAAGGATTCTCCTACACAGAAGTCAATAGAGCGATATTCTCACTAAGGAACGGTAAAGCCCCAGGCCTAGATCTGATAGAGGTCGAAGTCCTCAAAAGGTCATACGGCACACTGTGGGAACACTACTGGACACTATTCAACAGCTGCTTAAAGAACGGGGTCTTCCCGAGCGACTGGAAGATCGGCTCAATCCGAGCCCTTCCGAAAGGAGCTGACAAGGACGACTCCAACGCAAACTCTTACCGCCCAATCTGCTTACTATCAGTAATCGGAAAATGCCTTGAGAAACTAATCGTAAACAGACTTCACGCAACACTCCAGAACACAGCATACACATCCGACAGACAGTTCGGCTTCAAGAAGAGACGATCAATAACAGACGCAATACTCAGTATGACGACCACCGTAGAAAACACCACAGACAAGTATGTGATCGCCATCCTATTCGACATACAAGGAGCCTTCGATAACGTCTGGTGGCCAAGCATCCTCCACCGGCTAAAAGAGAGACAGTGCCCACGGAACATCTACCTACTAATATCTGACTACCTCAATAACAGAAAAATGAAACTCGCCGGCAAGTACAGCGAAGTGCAGAAAGAAGCCACGAGAGGATGCCCCCAAGGATCCATTTTAGGCTCCACCCTGTGGAACCTGATTTTCGATGACTTACTGCTCACCCTGGCAAGGGAAAGGTACGAAGTGTACGCATACGCAGACGACCTGCTCATACTCATCACCGGGAACTCGAGAAAGACTCTAGAGGAAAAAGGACAGAACGCGGCAACAATCGCGGAACAATGGTGCACCAGCGAAAAACTCACACTCTCGATCAAGAAATCAGAAATAATACAATTAAAAGGAACACTAGACACAAAGAGACCACCAAAAATACAAATATACGGCAAGTCAATCCAAATGAAGGAAACGGGCCGTTACCTGGGCATGTATATCGACAAAGGCCTCCACATCAGAACGCACATAGCGAAAATAAAAGAGAAATGCATTGAGAAATTCAGCAGGCTGGCAATGATCTCACGTAGAGACTGGGGACTAAAATACAAGTGCCTGAAAATACTGTACACAGGCTTATTCGTACCAATTGCTACCTACGCAGCGGCAGCATGGGCGGATAAGATCACATCAGCACACACCAAAGCAATAGCGGCCGCCCAAAGATTCGCCCTTATCAGAACAACAAAGGCATACGTCACAGCAGCCACGGACGCACTCCAAATAATAGCCGGCACCCCACCAATACATCTGGAAATCAAGGAAGCGCAACTAAGATACCAAATACGGAACGAAAAACCATTCTCCCTACCCGGATACGAGTTCCCAAGTGACCAGGAAAGAGAAGCACCCCTTCTTGCAGTGAAGAACTTCATATACACAGAGTGGCAACGAAGATGGGAAGAATCCAGCACCGGAAGACATACCTACGCAATCCTTCCAAGCGTACAACAACGGATGGAAAATAAGTGGCTCAGACCAAACCACTACAACGTGCAATTCCTCTCTGGACACGGTGACTTCGCGGCTAAGCTCAAGCAAAGAGGACTAGCCGAGGAGGACCGCTGCATCTGCGGGCGAGAAGAAACACCGAGGCACATTCTCCTAGACTGCCCCAAATACACAACGGAACGAGCAGAATACCAGGCAGCAGTCACGAGACAAGGGATACAATGGCCACCCGAACCGAGGAACTGGATAAACGAAGGATACATGAAAGTGTTCAACGACACGACCAAGAAGATCCTCAAGAAGAAGGAAGAAGCGTGGACACGGAAAAGAGGGAACAAGGACAACACAAAGCGAATGCAACGATACAGAAGAAGACTACAAGAAGCAGGACGCAGGACTGGAGAAGTCGGAACAAGGTAATGTTAAGTTCCAGATAACCAATATCGCATACAGTTCTAACCCCCGTTTTAACACATTGCAGGAATAACATATCACACCCCGACAATCCACGCAGGCGGCGCAACAGTGGCATGGTTGTGGGGTAAAACGGCAATGGTAGCCACTGCCAACCTGCAAGAGACCGAGCGTAAGCTGGCAGCTCCGCCTCCTCGTGGCCCCCGCTGGTAACGTTCCGACGTCGGCGCACCCCCCCCCCCCCCCCCGGGGATGTGCCGACGGAGAAACGGCTAAGTGAGCTGCTTCCCATATGGGACGGTCTACCCTTGTGATGATCCTCAAGCGGTGAACGAGGGGTTTTTCCGAGCCCCGTCCATAACACCTACGGACATACCCTTCGCAGCTGTTGAGCTGGAAGGTACGAGCCAGGCAACTGGCAGACCTCTCCGCTATGGGGGAACACCCCGAGGCGCGGAACTCCCTATCACGGGGGGTGGTTAACACTAGATGTCTCTATCTATGAGGCGGGGACAGCTTTTTGGCTTTCCCGTGGGTCGAGAGGAGCGCCCCGGGCAACCCAATCGACCCCTATCGAACCCACAGAGTCACCTCGGTGACGATGACCAAAAAAGTGGGCGACCGGCAAAGACCGGTCGAACGACTCACCTCACGGAGTCACCTCGGTGGCAATGACACAAAATTGAGCACGATCGGCAAAGACCGATCGAAAATGGCAAACTCACAGAGCCACTTCTGTGGTGATGACAAAGAATGTGAGAACGTCCGGCAAAGACCGGACGAATGTTTCGAACTCACGGAGTCACCTCGGTGGCGATGACCAAGAACGTGAGTACGACCGGCAAAGACCGGTCGAACGTAGCGGCAAAAAGACCACGTCGCCTGACACAGGCAAGGCGACGTGGATGCGCGGGCATGGCATACCTTGTGTGTGTTTCATGCCCGCGCTTTTTACTTTAACCAAAAGCGAAAGCAATACGCCGCTACATAGCGGGCGGCGTGAGGCGCGGACATAGGCATAAGCTTGTGTCCGCGCATTTTGCTTTAAAGAAATAAAACACTATGCCGTCGGAGGCGGCATGGTGGCGTGATGGCGCGGGCATGGCATACTGGTGGTGTGTGCTTCATGCTCGCGCCTTTTTGCTTTAAAGGAATTTAAGGATGTAAAGCACTACATCGCTGGCGTTGCGGCCAGTCGTCCCATAGTATGCGCGGGCATGTGCATGCACTCTGTGCGTGTATATGTCCGCGCATTTCACGTTAAGGGATTTTTGGGATCTTAGCTAGACTAGGCCCTCTGGAAATAATACGCCGATGGTGGACGGCGTGTTGGCGCGTGCATGAGCATGCACCCAGTGTGTGCTTCGTGTCCGCGCTTTTTTGCTTTAAGCAAATTTCCAGAGGGGATACGCCGTTGGTAGTCGACACGTTGGCGCGGGCATGGCATGCACTCTGTGCGTGTTTCATGCCCGCGCTTTTCACTTTACGGAGATTTTGAGGTCTAGTTTAGGGGCTAGAAGCACTACGTTGCTAATAGCAGGCACGCAGGCACGTTGGCGCGGGCATGGCATGCACTCTGTGCGTGTTTCATGCCCGCGCTTTTCACTTTAAGGAGTTTTCTAGGCTGGGATTCTCGGGATTCCCGTTAGACTAGGCCCTCTGGAAATAACACGCTGGTGGTGGACGGCGTGGCGCGGGCATGAGCATGCACCCGGTGTGTGCTGCGTGTCCGCGCTTTTTGCCTTAAGCAAATTTCCAGAGGGGATACGCCGTTGGTAGTCGGCACGTTGGCGCGGGCATGGCATGCACTCTGTGCGTGTTTCATGCCCGCGCTTTTCACTTTAAGGAGATTTTTAGGTTTAGTTTAGGGGCTAGAAGCACTGGGTTGCTAACAGTAGGCACGTTGGCGCGGGCATGGCATGCACTCTGTGCGTGTTTCATGCCCGCGCTTTTCGCTTTAAGGAGATTTTTTTTTTTTAGGGTACTTTTAGGAGATTTTAGATAAAAATTAGGGAAAATCAGGAAAATTTGGGACGACGCCGCTCAGGGAAAAAAGGCAAAAGAACGCCGGCGAGCACAAAACAACGCGCCACCAAAATAGTGCAAAACTGAACGCAAAACGCGTTAAAAAGTGCCAAAAAAAATGGCCGGAAAATGCTGCAAAAACCAAAGCACTGCGCCGCTACGAACAAATAAATCAAGCAAAACCACGATAGAAACAAGCCAAGATACGAAAGATACACGGGTCTGATTGGACATGCCAAGGGAAGGGCTCTAATCCCCTGGGAAGCCGGAGCTGTAAGGGACACAACGTGTCCTAGCTGCGCTTGTGCCTCCACGAGGTACCGCTGGAAAGCCGGCTCCTAGGAGTCGAGCGAACCGAACGAAGCGCAGTCCCCGGATGACTAAAGAACTCAGCCGCGGAGCGACCGCGGCTCCGAAACCCCCTCGCGAGTCTAAAGCTCAACGCTGCTGACCGAAGCTAGGAGCTCCGGCGGAGTCGACCAAAGACGGCCGAGATAACTTAAGCCATCCGCTGGCCGCCAGGTTCTCCCACCTGGCGTGCTGGAAACCCAGTCGAAACGGACCACTGCCGACCGAGACCCGTGACCCCTGCGGAGTCACCCTGTGACCGCGGTCCCGGGCCCCATCGAGAGTCGAGCAGAGACCACGGCTGGACAGGGCGGATCGCCGCTGACCGAGGCTCGAACTCAAAGCGAAGCCAAGTTCGACCGCGGCACCGGGCTCTATCGTGAGCCGTGCAATGCTGGGGCTCGACTCGGCCAAAGCCGTAGCGGACCGAGGCTCGGAACTCCTGCGGAGTCAAATACTGACCGCGGTTCCGAACCCCATCGTGAGTCTCGCTGCGGACAAGGACGAGAAGAGGCTGAGCATGCACGGCCGAGGCCCGGTGCTCCTGCGGAGTCGCATTTGGGCCGCGAGACAAGAGCCCCATCGAGAGTCACGCGGCAAGCATCGCCGAACCAAAACCGTGGTCACGGCCCGCACCAGACAGGGGAAGCCCAACCAAAACTCCCATCCTTCTCCCGATAAACTGCCCCAAGCCGACGCTCCGCATCCGCCTCCCTCTGGCGCTCCAACGGAACGAAAGAAGGAGACAAGCGTCGAGGCAAAACCCGCCGGGACCAGCATCTCTGAAACCCAAAACTCCATTTCTCGAATAGTGGATGAGGTGACGGAACTGGGGGACCCTCCCTGTACTAATTCCTCTCCTTTCTTTTCCAGCCAACCCTGGGAACTGGGGGTTTATCCAGCCGGACAAAATTTTCAAACATGATGGTCTCCTCAAGTTCAAAAGATTCCGGAGGTAAACTAGCCCCCCATTCGGATCTCCGGGAGGGGGCTGGACTGGGGGAGACTAACATGGAAGTGATGAGAAGATCTCGGTTGGTATTACGTCGCCAGCCAGAGATACGAAGACAACGTGGGACACAGACGGTCGCACCACCAGTCGAGACGCGGAACCGCCCGGTGACGCGCTCGATGACCGCTGCACTCGCAAGTCTTCGACACCGCGAACCCGCTCCCGGGCGGGTTCCCTCTCCATCCGCGCCGACAGTGGTGCGGACCCAACAAGGTTGCAGCCTTCGTGCTGTTCAAGTCCGCCTAGTGAGGTGCGACGAAATCAAAGCAGGGAAACAGGCAAAAGCTGAAAGGAAACAGGCAAAAGATAGCTCCGCGAACAGCTCCGCGAACAGAATAAAGACCGCGTGCGAAACCGCGTCGACCAGGGCTTCCATGCCCGCAAGCGTTCCGTCTCCACAAGCGACCGAACCCCAAACCCACACGGACGAAGAAAATGGAGAAAGGCTCTCGGAGCCCGCACCCGCGACTGCGACCACGGGGCTTAGGGTGATGCAGCTGAACATGCGACGTTCAGCTGCAGTAACTAGCGAGGTGCGTCAGCTAATAGCTGAGAAGCGACTAGACGTCCTGCTCTTACAGGAAACATACGTAAGGAAGCAAGGCACAAGCAGCACCATTTGTGGCTTAGGAACCGGGGTGAGGATAGCGGCAGTGCACTCGCAAACGCCGTGGGCTGCAGTAGCCGTATGTAATCCCCGCCTCGACGTAATCTTCGTCTCGCAGCTCAGTTACTCCCACTGTGCTTGTGCGGAAATACTGGCTCCCGGTTCCTCATTTTTCGTCGCGTCGTGTTATTTCCAACACTTCGAAGGAATTGAGAAACACCTCAGGCACCTCGAAACGGTGTTCCGCTCCCTGAGGGGGCAGAGACTATTAGTATCGATAGACGCCAACGCGCGGTCGTCACTCTGGGGCCCGCAGAGCAGCGACGACAAGGGAGCCAAACTCGAATCCCTCGTCGCAGCGTTTGGCATGGAAGTGGTGAACGACGTTGCCCAACCACCAACTTTCTGGACGCCACGAGGTTCGTCATTCATCGACGTTACTCTGGCGTCGCCTTCCATGTCCCGATTCATCCGGGGATGGAATGTCAGGTGCGACTGGACAACCAGTGACCACAATGCTGTGGACATCAGACTGAGACTGCCAAAAGCCTTAGCGGCGGAACGGAGTGCCGCGAACAACCGATTCGATGTTCGTCGGGCCGATTGGGAACGGTTCGCCGAAAGCCTGGCCGATCTCTCTCGATCGAGGCTGGACAATCTTAGACTGGAGTCCGCTGAAGACGTAGAGAGAATGGCAGAGACGCTCACAGGCACCATCATTGATGCCTGCACCGCGTCGATGCCTCGCAAGCGAAAGTTTAGAAGGTCCAACCCGTGGTGGACAAGAGAGCTAACAAAGCTCAAGAAGGCCGTATACCGGCAGAGACGTGCCTTCCAGCGGGAAAGATACGAGCCAGCTCGGCTCCACAAAATGCTGGCTTACCGCTCCTCTTTGCGTAAGTACAGCAAGGAGGTGAAAAAGGCGAAGATCGAGAGCTGGCAAAAGTTCGTAACGTCGCACGGGAACTCGGAGCCCTGGGGCATCGTCTACAAGCTCCAGGCGAAGAAACTCCGAGTTGAGAGCGTGCTTAGCACACTCCGGCAAGGCAATAAGTGCACAGCAAGCGCAGCAGAGACTGCCAGCCTACTGCTGGAAGCACACGTCCCCGAAGATCGGGAAGACGAAGACACGCCCGAGCAGCGTGAGATTAGAAATAGTGCAAGACTGACACCTAACACAGCACTCTCCTCCCCATTCATCGAGGAGGAAGTTAGGAAAGCAGCAGCCACTTTCCAGAATAAGAAAGCGCCAGGGGCGGACCTAATTGAAGTCTGTGCCCTCAAAGCCACAGTGAGTACAATTCCCGATCAGCTGGTACGGCTCTTCAACGGGTGCCTTCAGTGGGGCGTCTTCCCTTCAGCTTGGAAGGAGGGCTCGCTTAGAGTCCTGCTGAAGGGAGAAGGAAAAGACGAGAAGGACCCGAAGTCATACCGACCCATCTGCCTCCTCTCAGTCGTAGGAAAACTTTTCGAAAAACTCCTAAAAAGGAGACCAGACCAGACCGCAATGGCGCCAGGGCAGATTTCAGATAGACAATACGGGTTCATGAAGGAGAAGTCGACGGAGCTCGCAATCGTGGAGCTGCGTCGCATGGTAGAGGCAACAGAGCATCGCTACGCAGTAGCGCTGCTCTTCGATATCTCTGGCGCCTTTGACAACGTCTGGTGGCCCCTAGTACTAGACAGTCTTAAACAACGAGGCTGCCCGCGGAACGTTTTCGAAGTAATAGCAAGTTACTTCGACGACCGCAGAGTAAGCCTCACGATAGGAACAGAGAGGATCTCCAAGCGCGCCACTAGAGGATGCCCGCAGGGCTCTGTCCTCGGACCAGCGTGCTGGAACCTCATGTTCGACGGTCTCCTGAGGTTGCTCGAAACCTCAGTTGAGAATAAGTTTATCGCGTACGCAGACGACTTAGTCGTACTCGTAACCGGCGACAGTAGGAGAGACCTAGAGATCGAAGGTCAGCGCATCGTTGACCAGATCCTAGGCTGGTGTAGGGCGGCGAAGCTCGGACTTTCGGCTCGAAAAACAGAAGCCATAGTGCTTAAGAGCAGCTACGTCGGGCTGCAAAGAGTAGGAAGGCGAGGAGGCACGCGCCCAGACGGGAAGCGAAAAGCCATTCGACCTCATAAGGCGAACTTGGCGAGTAGGCCACCGACCATCCGGATAGGAGAAAACGAACAGGGAATTAAATTCAAGTCTCTCGAGCGGTACCTAGGCGTCCACTTCGACAGGAACATGGGTGTCCGAACCCATTGCAAATACTTACGCGACAAGGTCGGGTCGCTTTTCAAGAAGTTCGGAAGACTCGCGGGAAAGCGATGGGGATTGAGATTCGGCACACTCTTCGCGATCTACCGTGGTGTCTTCCTGCCGGTGGTGACTTACGCCGCCGCTGGATGGGTTGACCGGTGTACGGAGCAGGACCTGAGGAGACTCAGGTACACACAGCGCAGAGCACTCGTTGCAGTGACCGGTGCCTATAGATGGGCATCGTGGGATAGCGTGTGTGTAGTAGCTGGTGCAGTCCCTATCGACATCCTGCTGAGACAGCGTAGGGCCCTCTTCGACGTGCGAAGAGGAGGGGACGCCAGGTTCGGGAACATAGTCGTTCGCGCGGGAGACGACGACGCGAGAATACAGTTAGATAGCGAGGCAATCAATGTGTGGCAAGCCAGGTGGACGTCTTCCCGCCTAGGCCGCACAACATACGCCTTCTTTAGCAGCATCGAAGAGCGAATGGCTGCAAGGTGGATGAGACCGAATCACCACGTGACGCAGGTGCTTACTGGTCACGGCGACTTTAGGGCGCGTCTTTTCGCGTACAGAGTCGCCGACAGCAGCGACTGCGTCTGCGGAGACGAGGAGGACACAGTGAGCCATTTCCTTCTCGAGTGCTCACTGTTCGACCCGCAGAGGGAGGCTCTGCGGGACATTATTCCTGCCGGCGAGTGGAGATGGCCGGAGGTGGCACGTCACTTCGTGTCGTCTCCAGAGGCATTCTCCGTACTCGCCGACTACTGTCGCGAAGCCCTTTGGCTAAAGGGATATATAGGCTAAAAAAGCAGACAGAAAGGCATGCGAGTGCCTTAGACTAAGATAGTCTTCTCGGAGTGTCCACCCGAGCTGTGTCGTAGCGCTCGGGCATGGCACGACAGCCTAACAACACTTCGCTGGTAACTGTCGTGTCGGACCCCAATAGGTCCTGCAACTAATAAGAAAATTACACTTTCAGCTGCATATTTCAAGGGTCAGAGTGTGCGTGCGAGCGGCACGCAGCGAGTTCGCCTTCCCGTAGTTCCCCGTGAGCGTAGGCGACTGGGTGCGGAGCTATCCTCGCCCAGCCGCCTGCGGCCAAAGAACTCGTCCACCGGATACGTCTCGGTGGCACAGCTGGATTTTTCCATGGCCCCTTCTTCTCGGCAGTGGAGGAGCGAAAGAAGTAGATAAACTTTACTGTTGCGTATGCCTTTACGGCGAGGTCGCATATCCGACGTCACCCTCGAGGTGGCCGGATTTACATTAAATGTCTCTATCTATTTCCGGTATGGGGCAAATCCCCGAGGTACGGAACTCCCCTCACGGGGAGTGGTCAATACTACATGTCTCTATTTTTTGGGCGGGGACAGCTTTGGGCTGTCTCATGGGTCGATAGGAGCGCCCCTGGCAATCCTGATAGATCGTATTGCACTCACAAGAGCGACCGGAGATCTTCACCAAGGTTGCTATGACCAAAGATGTTGTGACGGGTATCCGTCGGGGTGGAGGAAGTGCCGACTCAGCCGGCTGCCAGGGGTCGGTAGTGCCTCGAGGAGGAATGAAGAGTAGCCTTTTTTCTGGTAAAATACTCGTGTCTTTATTGTCCCTGTTATGTACAACGGTTGCCCTCCGGTGGCGTGGTCGCGGCGGCGGATAGGTAGCGCGGCGGTCCTGCGGCGGTATCGCCTCGGTGTCGGGGAGTCGGTCAGGTTTAGCAGGACGGTCCCGCAGGCTTACGCCCCTCGGGGGAGGGATTCCGGCCCGTTTGCACGGTGCCGGCTCGGACGCGGGAACGGGGGTGTCTGGCGGGAACGGTGGTTTCGGTAGGAACGGGGTGCGGTCGGGTTGGAGGTACAGCGGAGGTCTTATGTGGCGGTAGCGGTGCTCGGCGGAGATAGGTTCTCGGACTCGCATCGGACGCCTTGCCTCAACTGCCACGACTGCTGTTCTCGTGGCCTATTTATTCCTCCCACCGCCCACTTCCACTCGCGAGCAGCCGTATCGTCGCGGTGGCCACCTCGTGGCCGCGACGGGAGGCTGTGCTCGGCCGTGGTCTCGCGGCGCGCTCGCTGGGTGTGGGGCGGTGGTAGGCGCGGTGTTAGGCGGGGAAGTCGCGGGCCTTCCATATACCCGTTACAAAGTGAGTACGATCGGCAAAGCACGATCGAGGCTGGTTAACGCAACAAGCGTACCAGCGTAGCGGCGAAAGGAAACCTTTCTGCTAAGCGCGGGCATGAGCGTGTATTGCGGTATAATAGCCACAGACACGACTACATGTCCGCGCTATTTTTATTTGAGCAAAAAAGGGATACGCCGCTGGAACTTACAGCGGCGAGAGAATACCCACCGGCGTAGCGCGGGCATGAGCGTGTCAACAGACATGACTACATGCCCGCGCTTTTCTATTTGAGCAAAAAGCGAAAAAGGGATACGCCGCTGGAACTTGTCCAGCGGTGGAAGGAAATCTATCGGCATAGCGCGGGTATGGTCGTGTCAATAGACGCGACTTCATGCCCGCGCTTTTCTATTTAAGGGAAAAACGGCAATACGTCGCCGGTGCGTTCACCGGCGGCGGAAGGAAATCCCTCAGTGTAGCGCGGGCATGGTCGTGTCGACAGGCACGATTTCATGCCCGCGCTTTTCTATTTAAGGCAAAATTGGCACGCCGATGGATACTAGAATCAGGAAGAAAGGCTTTCGATGTTGCGCGGGCATGGGCACGAACCGAGGTGTAAAAGCCACGGGGACGCCACATGCCCGCGCTTTTCTATTTGGGGGGAAAACAACACGCCGTAGGACCCAAACCTAAAGGAATTTAAAAGAAATTTTTAAAAGAAAAAGGAGCTAAAAATGACGCCGAAAAGCAAAACGACCGCCAAGCAGATGTAGCGCTACGAATGAAAGTAGTACGCCGCTACAAATGATGCATACAAATCGGATCGAATTGAACAAAAATGATGAAAAAACGCCGCTACAAAACCCAAAAATAGCAAGCAATACGCGTCTGAAAGGACATGCTCAGGGATGGGCCCCAGCCCCGGAGAAGCCGGAGCTGTAAAGGGACACTATGTGTCCTAGCTGCGCTTGTGCCTCCACGTGGTCCCGCTGGATGGCAGGCTCTTCGGAGTCGAGCGAACTAAACGAAGCGCAGTGGAGTGGAGGAGACAACCACTCTAAGTCCACGTCTCCCACGGGCCAAACGGAGTCACGCGTGGTCACGCCGACGACGACGGCACCGCGGCCAACACCAACACCCAAGTGGTGAAGGGTCGGCCCTTGCGAGAGAGCCGTCAATGCCACAGCGCCCAGCAAGACGTGAACACCGGCACCGTGGTTCACGGGCAGCCGAAGTACTCAGTCGCAGAGCGGCCGCGGCCCCGAACCCCATCGCGAGTCAAAAGCAACATGCTGCTGACCGAGGTTCGGAGCCCCCGCGGAGCCGCTCAACGAAGGTCGGGAAACCTAAACTGCCCGCTGGCTGCCAGGGAATCCCACCCAGCACGCCAGAAACCCCGTCGAAAGCAGACCACCGCTGACCGAGACTCGGAACTCCTGCGGAGTCACCCTGTGACCGCGGTCCCGAGCCCCATCGAGAGTCAGTGGACCAATGCCGACCGAGGCACGGAACTCCTGCGGAGTCACAAAGTGACCGCGGCTCCGTGCTCCATCGAGAGTCGAGCAGAAACCACGGCTACACCGAGCGGGTCGCCGCCGGACGAGGCCCGAATCCCATCGAATCTAATGCGGAATGCGGAATCAAGCTGCTACCGAAACATAGAGCTCTATCGGGAGCTATGCAGCACGTAGTGCACGGCCCAACCACAGGCCCCGTGGACCGAGGTCCGAAACCCCTGCGGAGTCACATCGTGACCGCGGTTCCGAACCCCATCGGGAGTCTAGCGGGACACCAACGGTCGGAGCCGGCACCGAGCACGCATAGCCGTGGCCTACGGAGTAGCACAGAGACCGCGAGACCGCGGGAAGAGAGCCTCATCGAAAGTCAAGCGGCGGAAAGCGCTCGTGCCTAAGACCGAGGCCATGACCTGCTCCAGACAGGGGGAGACCTAGCCACTACCCATATCCCCATCCCGACCAAACCCCCCAAGCCGACGCACCGCATCCGCCACCCTCTGGCGTTCTAACCGAACGAAAGAAGGAGACAAGCGTCGAGGCAAAACCCATCGGGACCGGCATCTCTGGAACCCAGCTGTTTGGGATTGGCTGCGCGTGGCGTCAGATCTCGAACGCGAGATCCACCGCGCCGCCCCACTATTGGCAGGTGCTCTTGTCGCCGCGAGATCGACGGTCGATCGACGACGAGTCGTGCCATAGGCTGTCGCCGCCGGATCGATTATCGACGCCGCTAATAGAATTCTATTGGCCCGGGTTCAAATTCTGCAAATCATCATTCCGGCGGTGATAGAAAACCGCTCGCGACTCGCCAACGATCAGATCGTTAGTTCATCTCAAACCGTGATCATTGCGATATAGTTTCTCTCGAAATCGTTAATTAGTAGCTAAGACGTCGCGCGTCGTGGGACCGGTCTATCTACAGCGATTCGGTATCGGATTCTCAGCCGCTAAGCTGAGAATAATCATAAGTTTAATTCGGTTTCATACATTTATTGATATTTTGAAGTCCAACCGGGCAGTTGGCTTCACCCTGTACATATTCGGTGTAAAGTTCGTAAGTGACGAACCGCTAGACGGTAATAAAGTGCTCGTCCCGTACAGCATAGTTTATTTTCCGTCCCAATCCGTAACACTATTCGAGAAACTCCTTAAAAGGAGATTAGACCAGACCGCAATGGCGCCCGGGAAGATTTCAGAACGGCAATTCGGTTTCATGCCTGGAAAGTCGACGGAGCTCGCAATCGTAGAGCTCCGTCGCATGGTAGAGACAACAGAGCATCGGAATGCAATAGCACTGCTCTTTGACATCTCTGGCGCCTTTGACAATGTCTGGTGGCCCCTAGTATTAGATAGTCTCAAAGAGCGAGGCTGCCCGCGGAATGTTTTCGAAGTAATCGCAAGTTACTTCGACGACCGCAGAGTAAGCCTCGCAATTGGAACAGAGAGGATCTCCAAGCGCGCCACTGGAGGATGCCCCCAGGGCTCTGTCCTCGGACCAGCGTGCTGGAACCTCATGTTCGATGGTCTCCTGAGGCTGCTCGAAGCCTCAGTCGAGAATAAATTCATAGCGTACGCAGACGATCGACTCGTACTCGTAACCGGCAATAGTAGAAGAGACCTAGAGATCGAAGGTCAACGTATCGTCGACCAGATCCTAGGCTGGTGTAGGGCGGCGAAGCTCGAGTTGTCAGCTCACAAAACAGAAGCAATCGTGCTTAAAAGCAGCTACATCGAGCTTCAAAGAATAGGAAGACGAGGAGGCACGCGCCCAGACAGGAAACGAAATGAAGTCCGTCGTGCGGTACCTTGGCGTCCATATCGATAGGAACATGGGTGTCTAATCCCATTGTAAATACTTAAGCGACAAGGTCGGGTCGCTCTTCAGGAAATTCGGTAGACTCGCGAGAAGCCGGTGGGGACTTAGATTCAGCACCCTCTCCGTGATCTACCGCGGTGTCTTCCTGCCAGTGGTAACTTATGCTGCCGCTGGGTGGGCGGACCGGTGTAAGGAGAAGGACCTAAGAAGACTCAGGTACGCACAGCGAAGAGCACTTGACGCAGTGACCGGTGCCTATAGATGGGCATCGTGGGATAGCGTGTGCGTAGTGGCTGGTGCGGTCCCGATCGACATCCTGCTGAGGCAGCGTAGGGCCCTCTTCGACACGCGAAGAGGGAAGGACGCCAGGTTCGGGAACATCGTCGTTCGCGCGGGAGACGACGACACGAGAACACTGCTGGAGAGCGAGGCGACCAACGTGTGGCAAACTGGGTGGACGTCCTCCCGCCTGGGCCGCACAACATACGCCTTCTTCAGTAGCATCGAGGAGCGAATGGCAGCAGAGTGGATGAGGCCGAGTCACCACGTGACGCAGGTGCTCACTGGTCACGGCGACTTCGGGGCGCGCCTCTTCGCGTATAGAGTCGCCGACAACAGCAGCTGCGTCTGCGGAGACGAGGAGGACACGGTGAGCCACTTCCTCCTCGAATGTCCACTATTCGACCCGCAGGGGGAGGCTCTGCGGGACATCATCCCTGCCGGCGAGTGGAGGTGGCCAGAGGCGGCACAACACTTCGTGTCGTCTCCAGAGGCATTCTCTCTGCTCGTCGACTACTGTCGCGAAGCCCTCTGGCTAAAGGGCTTTATAGGCCACTAGGAGAAGAGGAGAGAAAAGCCGGACAGGCATGCGAGCGCCGTAGATATAAGATAGACTTCTCGGAGCGTCCACCCGAGCTGCATCGTAGCGCTCGGGGATGGCTCTTTTGCGCACAGACGATTGCGCACGACGGCATGGCACACGGTTTTTTGGACACGGTATTATTGGACACACGGTTCTTTTGGACACAGTAACATTGGACACAGTGGGTTAGGGTTAGGGTTAGGGTTAGGAAAGAGGAAAACCCTAATGAAAGTATTACATTTACAGGGTCAGGGTGTGCGTGCGAGCGGCACGCAGCGAGTTCGCCTTCCCGTGGTTCCCCGTGAGCGTAGGTGACTGGGCGTGGAGCAATCCTCGCCCAGCCACCTGCGGCCAAAGAACTCGTCCACCGCATACGTCTCGGTGGCACTGCTGGATTTTTCCATCGCCCCTTCTGCTCGACAGGGGTGTAGCGAAAAAAGTAGATATAAATTCTCTGTTGCGTACACAGTCTGTCCCATTTCCGATGAGACTGCTCAAAAATAAAAAAGAAGACGCTTTACAGGGCATTTCTTCCATCGTATTTATTCGAAATAATCCCCCTCCAAGTCAATACAGCGTTGAAACCGATCATAAAACTTGTCGAAGCATGTCTGGTACTCGGGGGCCGGATTAGCTTGCAGGATGTCGGTCGAAGCCTTCTGGATGGTAGGAATCGTACTGTAAGTGTTCCCCTTCAACGCTAATTTGAGTTTAGGAAATAGCCAGAAGTCGCACGGCGCTAGATCAGGCGAGTACGGCGGGTGGTCGCGCGTTATGATGCTTTTTTTGGCCAAAAACTCGCGTACAAGTAGGGCTTTGTGCGACGGCGCATTACACAAATCGCGCGCAGATTTTTCTCTTTCCCAAATCCTCGGTCAGAATGCGATGGACCACACTCTTAGGAATGCCAGTCATCTCCTCGATAAGTCTCGCGGACACACAACGGTCAGAGCGCAGAATTTGCCTGACTTTCTCAATGTTTTCTTCATTCCTCGAGGTTCTCGGCTTCGGTGCGCGTTCGTCGTCTTCAAGGTCTTCACGACCATCACGAAATCTAGCAAACCAGCGGAATACTTGTGCACGGGATAGACACTGGTCACCGTAAACGTTTTTCATCAATTCGAATGTTTGTTGATCAGTTTTGCCCAACTTAAAACAAAACTTGATATTCGCTCTTTGCTCCATAGCGATTTTTCGACAGACCGACACAGTGGACGGTTAGTTATAATGTCGTAACTATTGACAGAACAATTGAAATGCTAAGAAATTTGGTGTGAAGATAGATGAAAGATGTGTCTACAAAATTCAATAGATGAATCAATAGATGACGCTGCAATCTGCTGTTAATTTCGACCAGTCTCATTGGAAATGGGACAGACTGTGTATGCCTTAAAGGCGAGGTCGCATATCCGACGTCACCATCGAGGTGGCCGGATTTACATTAAATGTCTCTATCTTTTGGCGGGGACAGCTTTTTGGCTTTCTCATGGGTCGAAAGGAGCGCCTCTGGCAGTCCAAACAGACCGTATTGCACTCACAGAGCCGCTATGGTGCGGTGGCTATGACATAAAAGTGAGTACGACCGGCAAAGCCCGGTCGAGACTGGTTACGCGCTCATCTAAGCGAACCAGCGTAGCGGCAATGCGTATATTGTAAATACAGGCTGAAGGAATCATTACTGCCAACCTTCAGCCGCTGAGGGACACGGCCCCAGCAAGAAAAATGCCGCTACAAGTAAAGCAATACGTGTCCGGGAGGATTTGCTAAGGGACACTATGTGTCCTAGCTGCGCTTGTGCCTCCACGTGGTCCCGCTGGATGGCAGGCTCTTCGGAGTCGAGCGAACAAAACGAAGCGCAGTGGAGTGGAGGAGACAACCACTCAAAGTCCACGTCTCCCACGTGTTTGCCGTGCGTGGCGACCCTTGTCGTCGGAAAAGAGGATCCTGGGATCTGAGGGAGCCCTCACCTGCGGGAGAGACGTCGCCAACACGTACCTTTGGCCATCTGCTTCGACTAGATGGGCGGCTAAGCGAGATAAAGTAACCCTATGCTTAGTCAATCGGCTTGGAATATCATGAGCTACTAGCGAGTGGTGTTCCGTTTGGGCGAGGAAGTGGATGGTGTTCGAGTAATCTGCACCAATATCCGCGGACTATATTCCGGGTGATGTCCTAACCTAGCGGGATGCAGGTTCCATTTGAGGGTCCGAGGAGGCCGGAACACGCAGCGGAATGAAATATTCACAATATCATATGGGTATTACAAAGAAAACAAAGCGAGTCAAGACGGTAGGACCAGCGCCCGGCACTGCCGGGGGTGTAGCCACCGCAACCAAAACCGAGAGGGCCGAGGGAGATAACGATGTAATCGTTTTGACACCTTGTGTGCCCCTCATAAGGTGCGATGCACTTTTGCCGGTGAAGGTCGAGGTCGAGGCTGATGGGAAGGAAGAGGATGTACCTAAGCCAAAACCAAAACCGGAACCGAAACCAAAAAAGAAGGCTACCAAGTCGCCAAAAAAGAAAGGCTCTTCCTCATCGTCCGGGAAGAGCCCAAAAGGTCAGGAGCAAGGTGCTAACCTTGTCTCTGACAAAGATGGCACGGTGCTCGACGGGGATGATAAGCCAGAGCCCGAAGATGACCATATAAAAGGAGGGGATAAGGAACCGGTCCCCTCCGAAAAAGACAAATTCGACCCCAAGCCAGCACCAGGCAAGGGGAAGAAAAAGAAGAAGGGAAAGAAGCCGAAGGAGGCGGCTTTCTGGGCCCAAAGAAAGGAACCTCGATCTCATAAGAGAAGAGGCCTTTCAAAAAGTCTCCGAAGTAACGAAGATCTGCGTGCGCGGGAAATCGCGATTCGCAAAGATCACGGCTAAGGAGATAATTGAACAAGCGAACGCACTCAACGAGCTGGTGATGGCGCTCATTCTTCGGAATGGCTACCTCGAAGGGTAGCTCGTAGCGGCTAGAGCAGAGAAGGCTCGAACTGCGGTGAGTGCAAAGACTGTGTCGCTGACTGCCCCGCGGTCAATCCCGACCGGCCAAGCTGGTAAGCGCGTGCAATCGACCTACGCCGACAAGGTAAAGGTCGAATGCAAGAAGGTCTCCCAAGACGCGGTGAAGCCACCACAGCATGTGGTGAAGATCTTCCCGCCGAAGGGCAAGAAGCAGGACAGCGAAGCGACCAAGCGTACTGTCCTCTCCTTGGTGAAACCCAACAAGGAGAAGATCCGCGTGAAGTCGGTTCGACGCATCCACTCCGGAGGCATAGTCGTCGAGACTGAACGCAGTGAGGATCTTTAGGCCCTTACGGGGAATAGCAGCCTGAAAGATGCAGGACTCTCTGTCTCTCTGCCAACCAAGAGGAACCCGTCACTCATCGTGTACGATGTTCCTCGAGAGTTGATGAGGGACGAGGTTGCTTCCAGTCTCTGGAAGCAAAACCTTCCAGAGATGACCCAGAAAGAGTTTGCCTCTAACCTGAAGGTCGGCTTTCAAGTCGGTCCCAAGGGAAGGGAGGCGGCCAACTGGGTCATCGAAGTGAGTCCGCAGGTTCGCCGGCGGCTGAAAAGTGGGGAAGGCCGAGTATACAAGGGCTGGTCGTGCTGTCGTGTACAGGACTACGTCTCGGTAACTCGGTGCTTCAAGTGCCAGAAGTTCGGCCACACGGCCAAACGATGCAAGCACAAAGAAGATGTATGCGGTCACTGCGCCCAATCGGGGCATATCTTTGCCTCGTGCAAGAACAAGAAGAGCGGACCCGTCTGCTCTAATTGTAAGGATCGAGACAAGCCGCACGATCATAAGTCGAGAGACAAGCTGTGCGAGTCCTATCAGGTCGCGTTACAGCAAGTAGTAGCTCGAACCAATTATGGTTAGACACACCGAAGATAGACGATCTCATAGGCAGATTCGAGTTGTGCAGCATAATATGCAGCGCTCTCGGGTCGTGACCGATGAAATCATATCTTTGCTGGATACCAGGAGACCCGATGTGTTACTAGCGCAAGAGCCGTACAGCTGGCGGGGTAAATTGCCCGGACTGGGCTCAGCGGGAGTGTACACGGAAGGAGACCAACCTATGGCGGCAACAGTTGTCATAGACCGGGATCTAACCGCGGTCAAACTCGCGCATCTGTGCGACACGCATCTCTCCTGTGTAAGCGTTAAAGGCAATTTCGGAAACGTCTACCTAGTCAGCCAGTACTTTCAATGTTCGGAGGACATTGAACCAAGTCTGGCTCGAGTGGAGAATGTGCTTACGGTGCTAAACCATAACCGAGTCGTGATTGCAGCCGACGTCAACGGAAAATCTACCCTCTGGGGGAATTCGAAGACAGACGCGAGAGGCCGAAAGCTCGAAGAGTTCATGGCCCGACACGACTTAGTTATTTTGAACGAAGCTGGTAGTATACCCACGTACTCCAGCTCACTGGGAGACTCCTATATCGATGTCACATTAGTGACTAGTGTCACGTCGGCTGACCGACGTGTTGACGGTGACGTCATCCGCGACGCACCTTAGGATAAGTTAGCAATAAGATCTTATATATATATATATATATATATATATATATATATATATATATGTACATAACATTTATACTCTATCGTTACATATTCATAGTTTATAAGTCATATTCTATATCATTGTATTTTTAATATTATTCATTTCATTTCTATAGCGTTCACGAAATAATTCTAAGTCCGATATTCCGCCTCACGACGCGCGAAAGCGCTCGCTATTACGTCATCGCGTTCTAGCGAGCCCCACTCTCGCGCCAAGCGCGCGTCACGCGCCCCACCACCGCGCTAGCTGCGTCATCCGCCCCTCCACTCGCACACCGAGCGAAGGAGGTCCGAGCAGCTCCTTGTACATTCAATCGTGCTCGCGCCTTAGTCGCGCCTACATCTCGCTTTTCACCAGCTCTTCTATATCTCGCGATTACTATTCCTAGTTCTTCTACATCTTGCGTTTCTATATCTTGTGTTATACCGCGTACTCTTAAACCGTTCTTGTATTCAATTCAGTTATTATTAATAAATCTTAGTTGTTATATTAAATGTGTATTGATCATTCTAACGCCTAACCTACGCGAAGTGAAGTGTCTCGCGATTCGACATCATATTATTAATCCATCTATTTCCCTCGTTGCACGCCAGAGCCCACCAGGCAGTCTCGGTGTTTCGACGGAAATACGCGCGCTAAAACCGAGTCTCCCCTTTACACGTGTGTCTGAGCTCACCAGGTAGTCTCGACACGTTAAACGGAAGATCTCTCACATGCATATTACTATCTCATTAAACCGTGATTGTTATACAAGTACACTTCATGCCGCGCCGCGCAGGTCGTAAGTACCAGTTGAGACGCCTTGCCCGCGAATACGTTTCGGACGTAGAAAACTATCGCTTCAGCCCATACGTTGGCATTCGATCCGCGCCGCGCATAATTCGCGAAACCGCGTGTTCCGCGAAGATCCGCATCGTGACCGGTCCAGCTCCAGCCCAGCAGCAGCATCCACGACAGGAAGCCAGGCTTCCCTTGAGGGAATTCAATCACGCCAACCCTTTGAGGCCACGTTACGCGCTGGTGCCCATTACTCTCCAGCCGGTCATCCACGAAGTCGCCCGCATACCTGAGGGAGACCCGAGGAGGGAATTGTACGCGAGGACGAGGGCCGTTGGCGTAAACAAGGCCATAAATCTACCTTCCGTCAGCAGGGCAGCAAGACAGCAAAGGTAAGTGCCGACAATAGTTATATCGCGAATCCCGGTCATACGACGGACGTACGTGCCGCGTGGACCAAAGTCAGGTCAATTAACGTCTCTATCCGCGGTATCCCTCGCGATCCTTTTTAAAAAGACAATCGCGACCCGCGGGACGTAACACTAGCGACATGTCCGACAAAGTGCAAGACTGGAAGGTCCATGACCTAACGTCCAGTGACCACCGAGTCATTGAGTTTTCGTTGCAGTTCGCAGTAGAAAGGGAGAACCGGGGCCAATTGGGGCGGTTCAACCTGAACACTGCGAACTGGCCCAGATTCGAACGAACGCTGGAAAGCAGGAGGAACTTAACCCTCCGGCCTAACGGCCGAGAGGAGGTCGAACGCCTCGCACTGGTAGTCGAGCAATCGATTATCCAAGCGTGCGAATCCTCCATGCGATCCAAGCGGTGGCACTCTAAATCTGTCCCATGGTGGACACCAGATCTGACGAGACGGAAGAAGCGGGTCTACAAATGTAGACGCGCCTTCCAAAACCCGAGATGTTCGGAGGTCGAGAAGGCAGAACGGAAGGCTGAGTATCTCGTGCAGAGAAAAGCTTACACGGCTGCCGTGCGAGCTGCGAGGATACAAAGTTGGAAAAACTTTGTAACCGAGCAGGGGAACAAAGAACCGTGGGGTCTTGTTTACAAGATCACACGAGACAAGCTGAATGTTGGAACAGTGATGTCCAACATTCGCACAGACCAAGGACATACGGTGGACTTCGAGTCCACCGCGTCCGCGCTACTGGATGCGTTAATCCCGGACGATTCGTCCGAGAGCGACACTCCAGAACAAGCGCGAGTCAGACGGGAAGCCACCACCGAGCCGGCGAGTGAAGACGATCCAGTTTTCACGAGCAAGGTAATCGCTACGCGATTAGCTAAAGTGTTCCTAAGCCCGGAATACGCATCTGACCGGCAATACGGATTCAGACCTGGGCGATCCACGGAAGATGCCGTGGTAAAGCTGAGGGGTCTGGTATCCAGCTGCGAAGATAAGTATGTCCTGGCGCTCGCCTTCGACATCTCAGGTGCATTTGACAATGTCTGGTGGCCGAGCATCCTCAGCGAGCTGAGGAGGCGAGGTTGTCCACGCAATCTCTTTCGGCTAATGGTGGACTATTTCTCCAACCGTGTGGTGACCATAGTGTCTAATCACGGAGAAGTGAGGAAAGTCGTAACCAAAGGCTGCCCACAGGGATCAATTCTCGGTCCAAGCTGTTGGAACTTAGTCTTTGACGGAGTTCTACAGCTCTTATCGAACACCGGGCTCGCTTGCGAGCCCATAGCCTATACGGATGATCTCCTCGTACTTGTCAGTTGCAACACGAGGAAGGAACTCCGGCTCAAAGGCCAAAAGGTAGCAGATGCGATTTCTGCGTGGTGCAAATCACAAAAGTTATCGCTATCTGCTCCTAAGACCGAGATGATCTTGCTAAAAGGCTCTCTGCATAGAGAAAGGCCGCCTGTGGTGAGGATTGATGGAAGAAGTATCGCCGTAAAGGATACCATTCGGTACCTCGGCGTACACTTTGACAAGCAACTGGGAATTACCTCCCATGTTGCGTACGTGAGTGCTAAGTCTATGGAGACGTGTAATGCGTTTTCAAAGATTGCTCGTTCGAACTGGGGATTGGGACACCGGGCCATGCGTACTATGTACCGTGGCCTATTCGTCCCAATCGTGGCGTACGCTGCTGCGGGCTGGGCAGACCTTCTCACCTTTGTATCGAGAAAAGCTCTCATCAAAGCGCAGAGGAGAGCTTTGCTTGGCTGCATCAAGGCCTATAGAACGGTATCGACGGATGCGGTCCCCGTGATCGCCGGTGCGGTACCGATAGACTTGGTGATAGCGGAGCGAATATGCGCCTACAAGATACGAAAAGAACTTGATATCGAATTTGAGACATGTCGTATTAGTCAAGCCGATCTGGCTTCCGGAGCTGTAACGCCCACCGATGCACTAGCTGAGGTAAGGCGAGCAGCTCTGGCGGTGTGGCAACGGAGATGGTCGTCATCGAGGAAGGGAAGGACTACCTTCCAATACTTCAACGATGTATCAGACCGTCTCCGCGCGCGATGGGTGATCACCGATCACTACGTCACACAATTCCTAAGCGGACACGGAGATTTCCGTGCGAAGCTCAAGGAATTCACTTTGGTGGAGGACGAGCATTGCGAGTGCGGCGAAGTGGAAACACCTAGCCACATCTTGTACGCTTGTCCACAGTACGATCAAGCGCGAGAACTCCTACGCCAGGAAGCTGCTGCTAAAGGTCACTCGTGGCCGGTGCAGCCAGCACTCCTGGTAAGCGAAGCTCTATTCAAGAGCTTCCGGAACTTCGCGCGAGACGTAGTAAAACTAAAGTGGAGTCGAACGCGTGAACGATTGAACACCACCAGCGGTTAAGATCCTTCGGGATCTTAACTCCTCGGGCCAGGATTCAAGCCCCTCCCGCTTATAGCGGGAGTTCCTGGAAAGGGTTGGCATCGAGGTGGCAGTGGAATCGACGTTGCATGTCCCTCCAATAAGGCAGGCGACGAGAGAGTAGAGCCATAAGATCTGGCATGACGAAATGTAGTAGTAGCCGGTATGAACTGTATGTTCGAGGTACGGCGCAGCCGGGGCAACCCGACTCATAATCTACAACACTACCTGTCTCTATCTTTTGGGTCTTATAAGCGTCAGGGACTTATATCATGGTATAACCTTGACGCACCAACCCCTCCTTCACCTGGTAGGACCTGGACACCTTCGGGTGACTAACGGGGCTCTGGTAAGAGAGTTCCTGCGTGAGTTCTCGCCCTGCGACAACCGCAGCTCTCGAAAGAGAGCTCTTGCGGAGTTGTCGCATCGCGAGTACCGCGGCTCTCAGAGAGCTTTGCGTGAGTTGTCGCTCTGCGACAACCGCGGCTCTCTCATAAAGAGAGTTCCTGCGGAGTCATCGCCTTGCGATGACCGCGCCTCTCAGGAGCCCATGCGTGTGCTATCGTTCGCGATAACCGCGGCTCTCACCCGGAAGACTCCCCTCTGCCGCGACGACCCACCGGATACATCCGGTGGTATGTTGCAGAACGGGAGAAACGGGGGGCTTACCTTAGCCGGTCGGCCCAACGGGGAGGCGAACCCCTTGAACAAACCCTTAACCTCTAAGCTGAAGAACGCGGTGAGAGAGGTCCCGTGTTTTACACGGGCGGTCGGAGGGTCCACCGGCCATTAGCGTCTAACCTCAGGATACCAGGCGAAACCTGAGAGAAATAGCCTTCTCCCCGGAAAGGGCGTCACCCGGGGAGCGACCGTCTTTCGTCCCAACTCGTGGGAACAAACATGAATAAGCTTAAAATATCAAAACCAAAATTGAAGAAGGCAGGAGGAACGTGGAAAAAGGAAGTTGAAGGAAAGACGAAGGTGGATAAAGAAACGACCCAGACAGAACAGGGCATAGCTACTGTCTGGGACGACGAATTGGACATATACACAGACGATTCATATTCGGATCTAAGTCCAGAGGACTTTAAATGGGATTTTCCCAAAGACAGGAAAAGGAAGAATAAGCGGCTAAGTGACCCGTGCAACGAGTCACACAAAAAGCTGATCAAAGAGGTCAAAATTGAATTAGAGCGGTTTGATGAACGGTTGATGAAGGTTCCTCTGTAGTATTAGTCTTACTAGTTTTACTAACTCAGAACGTAACAGAGGAGAGGCGCTCCTAAACTCCCTACTCAGGGAGCATGAGGAAGCGGAAACAGAAGCCAAGGAGTTCAGACTTGAACTCCACAGAGATAACACGGCTCTGAGGGAAAAACTAGATAAGCAAAAGGAGCAGAGCTCCATGCAAGAACAAATAATAGGGAAAATAACAGAGAGACTCGATGAGCTCTCAGCCAAAATAGACAAGCTTTCGTCCGAGAGGAGTCGTGCTCAAGAGGCCCTGTCCTTTAAGCCGCTCCTATACTCGGACATAATTAAGGTGCAGCCATCTACCCAGTAAAGGGTAGTAAAATACAGAATAGTGACGAGACCAAGAAGGTCCTGTCGGATTGTATCAATCCGACAGAACAGAAAATCAGAATCCGGAACCTGAGGAAACTCGGGAACTCCGGCATTCTGATAGAGACCGAAACAGCTGAGGACGTTGAGCAAGTCCTCAGCAATGAGAAACTGCGAAAGAAACTAGACATTGGTCCCCTCCCCAAG
The DNA here is from genome assembly GCF_050948215.1 of Halictus rubicundus. NCBI lineage: Eukaryota > Metazoa > Arthropoda > Insecta > Hymenoptera > Halictidae > Halictus > Halictus rubicundus. The sequence continues at coordinate 929,390 of NW_027488563.1, forward strand.
AGGAGACAAAAAATAATCATATTTGGAGTCCCCTCTGAGACATAAGAGGCGGAACTCCTTAAAGCAATACAGAGACAAAACCTCCAACTGGATTCGGAGGAAAAACTAGAAGAGGAGTCCAAACTCCTCTTCAAGACAGGGAAGAAAGACAGAGAAGTCACCAACTGGGTGGCAGAGGTCTCCCCCAAAACCCGGAAAATCCTGTTAAACAGGAACCGGGTATTTATAGGATTCCATGCCTACGGGTTAAAAGATTACATAGCTGCAACACGCTGCTTCAAATGCCAGTCATTTGGGCACGTTGCAAAGCACTGTAAGGCAAAAACCGACACGTGTGGGCACTGCGGTAAGGACGGGCATTCATTCAAGGAATGCCCGACAAAAGAAGAGAAACCTACTTGCATAAACTGCAAGAAAGCAGGAAGACCAACCAATCACGGGCTGAAAGATAAGATAACCCTTTTGCTCTACGCGAGGTTTCTGTCCTCGCTGAGCTGGCCTTAGGACACCTGCGTTATTCTTTGACAGATATACCGCCCCAGTCAAACTCCCCGCCTGGCAGTGTCCTCGAATCGGATCACGCGGGAGTATTGTCGGCGATCCGCCGTTAAGCCTCACGCCACTCTTACACGCTTGGCTCTAGAACACCGTGACAACCGGGTCATAAGACCTCGGTGCACGCGCTCCGCCCAACCGAGTAAGTAAAGAAACGATGAAAGTAGTGGTATTTCACCGGCGATGTTACCATCTCCCACTTATGTTACACCTCTCATGTCTCCTTACAATGCCAGACTAGAGTCAAGCTCAACAGGGTCTTCTTGGCAGTGGTTTCGCTAGAAAGTAGATAGGGACAGAGGTTTACGTTTTTTCCAAAGGCGGTACCTTAGCCTGTTGGCCAACACGCCTCCCCTTTGTTCCTAAAGGCGTTCGGAACGCAGGGATAGGGATCGTTTTGATGCACGATCAGGGCACCTCAACCTAAGTTGAGTACCAGTTTGGAGTGCAGTTGCACCCCACTACTGGTGGAGTATGGTTTCCGGCTGACCATGCAAAGGGAACAGCCCGTAGATGTTGTGGACTTGGGCATTGGAAAAACCCCTCGTTCACCACTTAAGGATCATCACAAGGGTAGACCGTCCCGTACGGGAAGTAACTCGCTTAGCCGCTACCGAATCGACTTGCGCCGACCCAGGAGCGTTACCAGCGGGGGCCACGAGGAGGCGGAGTTACCAGCTTAGCGCTCGGTCTCTAGCAGGTTTCGTCAACGGTGTGGTAGCCGTTCTCATGACTATTTCACCCTACGATCCCGAATACCCAGTAGTTGAGGTATTACCTGCGAAGGATCGTCAGGGTTATTTTGCCTTTATTTCTCTAAGTGCCGAAGTCTGTGCGACTAAGGCACAATTCAATTGCGTGTTTAAACGCTGCACAGTTCTTGTCTCGCAGACCATGGTTGAATGGTCTGCCTGCTCTCTTGCAATTAATGCATGACGGTTTCTCTTCTTTCGACGGGCATTTGTCATAACTATGCCCGTCTTTACCGCAGTGCCCGCACGTGTCGGTTTTTGCTTTGCAGTGCTTTGACACGTGCCCAAATGACTGGCATTTGAAACAACGTGTCGCAGCAATGTAATCTTTGAGCCCGTAGGCTTGGAACCCTATGAAGACCCGGTTCCTGTCCAGCAGGATTTTCCGGGTCTTTACTGATACTTCTGCCACCCAGTTGGTGGTTTCACTGTTCTTCTTGCCTGTTTTGAAGAGGAGTTTAAACTCCTCTTCTAGTTTTGCCTTCGAGTCAAGTTCCAGGTTCTGGTTCTTGATTGCTTTTTGGATATCCTCCTCGGATGTCTCCGAGGGGATTCCAAATATTATGATCTTTGGTCTCCTCTTGGGGAGGGGACCAATGTCCACTTTCTCTTTTAGTTTCTTATTTCCGAGGACTTGCTCAAGGTCCTCGGTTGTCTCAGTTTCTATAAGAATACCGGAGTTCCCGAGTTTCCTCAGGTTCCGTATTCTTATTTTCTGTTCTGTCGGATTGATGCAATCCGACAGTACCTTTTTGGTCTCGTCGCTGTTCTTTATCTTACTACCCTTTACAGGGTAGATTGCTGCAGCTGGCTTGGACATTGTTACAGGGGTCCTCTTGGCCAGCTGCTTAGTTGCCTTGTTTGCTCTTATTATGTCTGAGTAGAGCAACGGCTTCGGGGGTGGAACCTCCTGGCCGCGACTCTTCTCAGGCATCGAGTCTATCTTTGCAGATAGCTCGTTGAGTTTTTCTGTGACTTTGTCCATCTGGTCCTGCATGGAGCTGTGCTCCTTTTGCTGTTCCAGTTTTTCCTTTAGAGACTTGTTGTCTCTAATGAGTTCGATATTGAACTCCCTCGCTTCCGTCTTATCCTCCTCGTGTTCCCTAAGAAGGGCGTTTAGGAGTTCTTCTCCTTTCTTACGTTCGGGCTCTGTGAGTCCCCTGAGGAACCTTCTGAGTTCTTCCTCTGGTCTTAGATTTTCTTCGAGCCGCTCCAGCTCAATTTTTACCTCTTTGACTAATTTCTTGTGTGACTCGTTGTACGGGTCACCTGGTCGCTTGTTCTTCCTTTTTCTACATTTGGGAAATTCCCAATTAAAGTCATCTTGACTCATGTCCCACTCTGTATCGTAGGGATCGTCCGTGTATTCGTCAGATTCGTCGTCCCAGACAGTAGCTATGTCCCTGTCTGTCTGGGTCGTTTCTTTTTCCACCTCCCAGCCCGTCTTCTTTTCTTCCGTCTTCTTTTCTCCTTTCTTTTCTTCCTTCTTTCCTCCCGTCTTCTTCTTTTTATTAAGTGTTTTGGTCAGTTTATTCATGTTTGTTCCCACGAGTTGGGACGAAAGACGGTCGCTCCCCGGGTTACGCCCTTTCCGGGGAGAAGGCTTTTACACTCAAGATTTCGCCAGGTGTCTTGAGGTTGCGCTAATGGTCGATGGACCCACCGACCGCCCGTGTAAACACGGGACCTCTTTCGCCGCGTTCTCAGCTTAGAGGTTAAGGGTTTGTTCAAGGGGTTCGCCTCCCCGTTAGGCCGACCGGTTAAGGTAAGCCCCCCGTTTCTCCCGTTCTGCAACATACCACCGGATGTATCCGGTGGGTCGTCGCGGCAGAGGGGAGTCTTCCGGGTGAGAGCCGCGGTTATCGCGAACAATAACACACGCATGGGCTCCCTGAGAGCCGCGGTCATCGCAAAAGCGATGACTCCGCCAGAACTCTCTTAATGAGAGAGCCGCGGTTGTCGCAGAGCGACAACTCACGCAGAGCTCTCTGAGAGCCGCGGTCCCCGCCATGCGACAACTCCGCAAGAGCTCTCTTCCCAGAGCTGCGGTTGTCGCATGGCGAGAACTCTCGCAGGAACTCTCTTACCAGAGCCCCGTTAGTCACCCGAAGGTGTCCAGGTCCTACCACGTGAAGGAGGGGTTGGTGCGTCAGGGTTATACCATGATATAAGTCCCTGACGCTTATAAGACCCAGTAGATAGGGACAGAGGGAATCTCGTTAATCCATTCATGCGCGTCACTAATTAGATGACGAGGCATTTGGCTATTTCCTGTACGAACTGCCGTCGCAGCCGTAGACTTCCGAGGTTGACCCCCTCGTTGGGTATATAAAAATAAATACAAACATTCCAAGAATGGAGTAACGTCATATCCGAGGCCTACTTTCTAGGCCACTGCCAAAGGGCCTGCCTCGGCACTTGGAAAAATTAGTAACGGGTACCCTTTCGGGAGGCGAACTTCGTCGTGCGGCAGAGACGCGCGTCCAGGGAAAACCGCGAGGAGGTGTCGCCCCGGATTCTAAGTCCATTGTCCATAGAATCCGCCCGCGCCTCGCTGCACAATAGTGTCACCGGAGACTCGCACCGCTTGGTGTAAAGAGCCAAGCGGGCTACAATTCGTTCAGCTGGCAGCTGCTTCGTCATTTGGCCATAGGCCTTGTCCAAGGCCTAAAAGCATTAAAAAATATTCTTAGCTTGTGCCGTGTCAGTAATAAAACCTTTCTTTGGCCGAAGCCGCGTCCAGTTCAATAAATAGGACAACTACGACACGTAGAGTAAAATAAATATATTCAACGATTATCGTCAATCGTAGTCGATAAAAGTGTTCGCGATTTCTATCGACGAACGGAGGGCAATCATTGCTACTGTGACAATGTCGCTCTTTTTGAAACCCAGGATTTTCAGGTTCCTTACGGTCCCTGCTGGTATGGCGCCTCTGCAGCCTACTACCACTGGTAGTACTTCAGCTGTTTTACATTTCATTTTCACTTTTAAGAGTTCCGCGGTGTCTCTGTACTTTTCTATTTTATCAATTCGAGCTTTCCGGAGATTATCCTTATCCTCGTAGCGAACCGTTACGTCCACTACTAGGAGCTTGCCTTCCTGGTCTTTGATAACCAGATCCGGCTTCTTCAGTTCTCCGGCCACGTTCACCGTGGGCTCCGTAAATACCGCGGAACCTCTTGGCGCCTTCTTTTCAATTAGATTCACGATCTCATTGTGTCTGTGAATTCGTGATGGTTTCGTGTGGATACAATTACCCAACACGTGTCCCAGTGTTTCTGCCTGAATCTTACACTTTCGGCACATTGGGTCTATTTCCCTTCTAGTTCTCCTTAATGCTACTCTTGTGCCGAAAGTATTACTCCGAATCTTGAGCGCATCTAAGTAGCGAGATGGCTTCAGTAGTTCTGGCCGATATAGCCAGACGTTACCGTGCTTGTCGTCGACAAACTCGAATACGCCTTGGCCCTGGGAGATGAGCTGTCCCCATTCTTCATAGCACTTTCTTTTCAATTTGCAGCGAGTGGATTCCAGTTCTTTCTCTGTTACTGGCCACTGGAGGCCTACCGATCTAGCGTACTTGGCTAAAATATCCTCCTGTCTTCGGTAGGCCTCAACCACCGCCTGATCCTCGCTATTTCCCATTCGGAGGCCGTTGCGGAGTTTTGCGATGCGGACTATGTCCGCAATCTTTTGAATACCCAGGCCTCCGTTCCTTTTACCTGTATATAGTAATCCATCCGTTGTTGACGGGTGGAGATGCAGGATCTTTTTTATGATTTGTTTTACCTCTTGATCTTGCAACGAGACGTATGTGTCTCGTTGCGAGTCGTTCTGTACCTTAGCCCGCACCAATCACCGGTGCGGGATAGCCGCGCGCCAATCCGCGGAATCCAGCCCGAGCGCGGACCAATCGCAGTGTGCCGACGATTCGCGAATGAGCACACGAGGTCCGCGTTCGGGCTATAAAGATCGCGACGGAACCAGCCGAAGCCGGAGTTGGTCTGGAGCAGCTCTCGGGTGAACACCCGGGCCCAGATCCTCTCGCAGCCGCGCCAACTCGTGCTAGCCGCGGTATACTATCGGGCGAATACGACGAGGCGCTGGAATCGGCAGAGCGTAAGTGGGTTTACGTCCCCTACGCGAAACCGAGACCGCGACCGGGATCCTGGGAGGCAGTCGATCACCGGCTTGCTCTTTTCAGAGCACCGAGGATACGACACTCCGGACCGTCATCCCTACCACCTGGACCTGTTCCCGCGTCCCGCACTCCCCTCAGGGATCCAGCGTCGCGCTCCGCACGTTAGTCGTCGATCGGCCGCAGCAGCGTGTGGAGCTCGCCTCTCGGTATACTACCGGAGACGAGCGCCCTCGCCGGTTTCGGGCCGTAGGCATTAGGTTTACGTCTGTGCCTACGTGCTCGAGCCGCGGTCGAGGCGGGGACGACGGGTGGGGGGTTCCGCGGATCCCTTACCCTCTCCTCTCCACGCCCCGCGCGCCCAGCCACCAGGAAACAACCGATTCACTATCGTTCGCTGGGCCGCGGCGGATACACCACCTCGAGGATCGGGAGAGCTCGGGATCGCGCCGAGAGCGCCCGAATCACAATCACGTTAGCGAGTCCGGCTCGCCCGCGCTCCCCGCACACCGCGTTCTCTACACGCGTCGCGACCGTACCCGAACCGCGCCGAGGACGTCCGACGGCAGGCACCGTTCCAGCGAGCGCGTCTCGCCCGCGTCGCGTATTTCCCGCGTATACCGTCGAAACTCGAAAACCGTGCCGGCGTCCCGCGGTTACCGTAGATTATACTTTTCGCGTAGACTAAGCCGTATAATTAGTGATAAGCCACCCGCGTCAGAATCCACCGTTACGGTCCACTGACTGCTCGTTATTTAATTGTCAATAGGCCCGGGGAGAGACAACCGGCCTTCACCAGCCCGTCGCCGGACCGTCGGGAAATCCGGGCGGATAGCCCACGGACCGCTCCGCGTTCTTTATAATTTATCTTTGAGTTTATTTCACATTTGCTGGCACTTGAAAAATTAGTTATTTTGTTTGGCTCTTATTAAGCATTCTCATTAAGAATAAAATTAGTTTATTTACCACCAAGCGCATCTTACTTTATTAAACCATTTCCTCCTCCCTCCCCGACGAACCCTGGTCGCTGAGCGAATCCAGGGGAGGGACCGCGCGCCTCGCTCGCGCCTCCACGCAAGCGAGACGCAACCGTTACAATCTAATTCCTCCAAGAGGTTTAGCGGCGGCGGACTCGCGACCAGCACATGTATATATTTCGGCAGCATATGAACTCTGATTAAGTTTATTTTCTGATGAGGTTTAAGCCCCATCGTCCTTATGTTCTCTGCTGCCTGGAGTATATTGCGAATTTCCACTCGCTGCATTCCCGACCATGGGCTTAGGTATACGCCTAAGTATTTAATTATATCATCTGGCGTTGATGCTGGCAAGCATTGCTCGCCCATCCACACTTTAGGATCTTTTAAGTGCCATGTTTTGCATTTGCGGACGATCTGGAACGTCGCGCATTTATCGGCTTGTATGCTCATGCCCAGACTATCTAAATAATTGCATACTTTATTTATTTGGCGTGTTGCCTCTTTTGCGGACTCGGCTATCAAGACCAGATCGTCCGCAAAAGCAAGAATGGAGACTTTCTCGTCTCCAATCTTAACACCCTCCGTCGTCTCGTCCACATTGTCAATAATGGGGTCTATGATTGTATTGAATAGCAGTGGCGATAGTGGATCGCCCTGCTTTACCCCTCTATTTAATTTGATCCTTATATTTTCTTCTTTGGTCTTAATTTCCGTCCAGCAGTCGTCGTAAATCCTTTCGATGTAGTTTGAAACTGTTGGCGGCAGACCTTTTATACGTAGCCCATCCCCCACAGCCCTATGGGGGACCGTATCGAACGCTTTGGAGATGTCGACGACTATGATGACTCCTCCCGACCTTTCCTTCATTTCCTTTACCACCTTGTCTAGAATGGAGACGTTGTATTTACAACCGTCCTCCGTGGTAAATCCTTTTTGCCTCCTGCTATTCCTGATTGCCCTCCGCAGTCTTGCGTCTATCATCGCGGAGTAAATCCTACCCAACAGTGAACCGATTGTGATCGGGCGCCAATTTTTGGCGTCTTTGGTATCTTTCCCGGCTTTCGGGATTAAAGTTGTTCCAGGATGACATTACAGGTGTCCTTGTCTTTGTCGCCGGTCTTGAAGGCTATCCTGGTTTGCTGCCTGAATTTGTTTTTGGCCTCGATGGGTACGTCGTTCTGCGCGGTTATGCTGTCCAACAGTTCGTCGTCCGTCATGCGTGGGGCCCGGTAGATGATAATGCGCGGGTTTTTCTTCGCTGGTGCTGTCATGGAGAAGCCTGCTTCCGTTAGTTCCTTATTCTTCAATATGCTCTGTATGTCGGACTTCTTCGCAGTCTCGATTAGGATTCCGTTTCCCTGAATCTTTCTGATATTTTTGACCTGTAGGGCTTGCCTGGCCGGGGAGATCATTTTCATTATTGCTTCCTTTGTTGTGTCGCTGGAGCTGTATTTCATGCTGTCGTTTGGTCTGATGGTTATAACGCTGGGGGGATCTTGTTTCAGGGTTGACAGCGCCGCTGTTTTCGAGTTTATACCCACGATCTCGGCAAAGGTCGGTGGTCGCTGATCGGTGGGCGGCCTGGTGCTCTTCTCGTTATCTCTGATGGTGGAGTGTAGTTGGCCCTCGGGGTGGTTGTTGTCCATCAGAACCTCGGTTATCAAGCTCTGCATCTCCGTGAAGCTTTTGCTGATTTTGGTGAGGGTGGGTTTCTGGATTCCGCTTCCTTCGGCTGTGAGGGTGTTCATGAGTTCTGTCGTGATTTTGTCTGCCTTTTCCTTAGCAGTTTGTTTTTTGTCCGTTGTTTCGACGTCCCTGCAGCATTGGTTCCGGTTGCAGCATTTTTTGAGGTCTGTCTCTGGGTAGATATTTGCCTCTGTGTCAGATTCCGAATTCATGTCAGTATTTTGATAATTTGTTCCCGTGGATAGCCCGTCTGTGTTTGATTTCGTCTTTTTTGTGTTTTCTCGCTGTGGCGATAAGTCCGACTCGTCTGAGGAGTCGTCTTTTGGTCGTTTATTACTTTGTGTATCTGTTTCCATTGGTACTTGTCCGTTTGTGGGCTTTCCTGTCATTGGTGTTGTCTTTAGTCGTTGTTTCTGTTTGTTCTGCATGCCTTTCACCGGTTTCGTCTTATCCTCCTGGGTTTTCTTCGCGGGTTTTTTTAAAAATGACGACGGAGTCATTTTTCGGTTCGGCGCTTACCCGGTGGGGTGGCGCTACCGTAGTTGGTGAGCCTGCGTGTTATGGCGGTTTTCGGTGTGGTGTGGAGTGTGAATTCCAGATGGCGTTCGGGGGGCGCTCGGTATGGCGTCCAAGATGGCGTCCCATATGGCGTCCAAGATGGCGTCCAGATGGTGGGAAAATTGGCGGGATAAAGGCCAATATGGCGTCCAAGATGACGGTCACTCGCGCGTCACTTTACTAATTTCTTAATAATTATTCACTGAGGCCTTCCTGTGTCATGGAAACACTCGCGTCGTGTTTCACTACACTAGTATCGCGTGCACGGGTGAATGCAGCACTTTCCTATCGTTTGAATACGGGAGATGTCCGTTATTAGTTTCGGCGCGTCACTACGGCGTCCTGCCGACCGACGCCAACCGGATTTTCGCTAATAACTTTCTCCGCACTGATTTGATCACTGAGATTTTTCGCATAAGTGTTCACAACAACTAATACTGCTTCCTGAATAACTTTAATTAATTATTCCTTAGATAACACTTTTAATACGGAGCGACATGAAGACGCGTCAGTACTCTGCGCCACCTAGCGGTGAAGTCCAGTAGATAGGAACAGTTTATTGTCTACATAAAGAGCTATGGTGCTACGCTCACTCTTGCCGTACCGAAGTCGCTCTAGGCGTCTTATACCGGCGTTGTTGGGTTCTAGCCTTTAGAAACAACTGCAGAGGGTCCGTATGTCCTTAGGTGTTATGGACTGACTTGGAAAAACCCCTCGTTCACCATTTAAGGATCATCACAAGGGTAGACCGTCCCGTACGAGAAGTTACTCGCTTAGCCGCTACCGTGTCAGCTTGCACCGACACAGGAGCGTTACCAGCGGGGGCCACGAGGAGGCGGAGTTACCAGCTTAGCGCTTCGGTCTCTAGCAGGTTGCGGCGACGGTATGGTAGCCGTTCTTGCTTGTTAAACCCTACGATCTCCAATACCCGGGGGTATCACCTGTGCGAGGGATCGTCAGGGTGGTTGCCTTGTATGTTATTGACTCTTCCTTATTCTCTACGTCTCATGGTGGTTGTTGCGAATTTCCGAAAATGCTTGAACGCATTGATTTCGACCAACTTCTGAAGATCACACGGCCACGTGATTCGAGACTCGTTTAGGTCTTTTGCCAGCTCTTGTCTTTCGTTGTGGTTTAGTGGGCAGTCATAGATTATGTGCTTTACTGTGTCTGCTTCTCCGCAGCTACAGAGGTCGGAGCTAATCAGATTTAGTTTCCTCAGTTTGCTGTTTATTTTCCCATGCCCTGAGAGGAGCTGTGAGGTGTAGAAGTCTGGGTTCATGTGTTTTGCGTCTAGTCTGCTTTGGACATTCGGAAAGTACTCCTTGGTGAATAGACCAAGGTGCGCCTGACTCCATCGGTCTTGCCATAGGACCGCTGTGTGGTGCCTGATTTGTAGTTCTATTTCCTTCAGTTCCAATTGTGCTAAGTCTTGGTCCTGTGTACTGGGGGGTTTGAATAGCTTATCCCCGAACTTGGTTTCTAAGCCTTTTCTGATGTTATATATAGCTCTCCTCCTTTCCGACATTACTATGTCGATAGGTGGAGCGGCTGCGATTATTCTGAGCGCTTCATTGGAAGTTGTGCGGTATGCTCTAGTTGCCCTAAGGAGGGCATATCTTTGCGCTGATTGGAGTTTCCTGATGTGGTGCACGTTTAGTTTGTCGCTCCAGCCGGCGGCCGCATAGCACGCGATGGCTAGGAAGACGCCCTTGTACATTGTCATCGTGGTTCTGTAGCTAAGTCCCCAGTAGGATTTCGCTACTTGTGCGAACCGATGGAATATGACTTTACTTTTCTTGGTCACATGTTGCACATGTGGCGTGACATTGAATCTAGTTCCAAAATGTATACCGAGGTATCTTACGGTACTTTTCATGAGGATGGAGGTGTCTCCTATTTTAACAGTAGGTGGCCTTCTAATGTCCAGGAGTCCTTTCAAGAGTATCATTTCTGTTTTCTGTTTGGAGAGTGTTAGCTTGTGCTTATTGCACCACTCCGTGATTATTTTTGCTGCATTATTGGCTTTCACTTCCATTTCTATTCTGGAATTTCCTTGTATTATCACCATTAGGTCGTCTGCATATGCGACGTGTTCTATATTGTTACTTTCGACTGTGTTCAGCAGATCGTTGAATATTAAGTTCCAAAATTTGGGCCCAAGGACAGAGCCTTGCGGGCATCCTTTGGTGGCTGCTTTGGAGATTGTGTAATTTTTGTCGTGTATTTGCATTGTTCTGCCTGAGAGATAGCTTTGGATTAGTCTGTATATATTTCGTGGTCATTTCCTCTTTTTCAGGTGCTGGAGTATAGTTGGCCACCATACGTTATCGAAAGCGCCGGATATGTCAAATAGCAGAGCTATTGCATATTTCTCGTTATACTGTGCAACTGTCTGTCGTACATTGGTAATTGCGTCTTCCGTTGAGCGGCCGCTGCGGAAGCCGTATTGTTGCTGGGCTGAATGCGGATGCGAATCCAATATGGCAGAGAGTCTCATAGCTATTAGCTTTTCCAGGACTTTGTTGAGAATTGGCAATAGGCATATTGGTCTGTATGACCTTGGGTCAGACGCATCTTTGTCATCGCTTTTGAGGAGAACCCTGATTACTCCTTTTTTCCATTTCTCCGGGAAGGTACCGGAGAAGAGACAAGTGTTAAAGAGGTGTCTAATTTCTCTGTGCAGTTTTGGCCAGGCCTTCTTGATAATTTCCGCCTCCAGGAGGTCTAGTCCCGGGGCTTTCTTACTTTGAGCTGTGCTATTACATTCCGAGTCTCTATCATCGTGAAAGCCGGTGTATTTTCAGTGTTTGGTGGGGATTCTGTACTGGAGCGAATCTGTTTCTGCCACGACGTTTCGGTCTCTGAGTTGTCATCAGGAATCAGGCTGTTTAGCAGGAGCCTGTTGGTCTGTTCCCAGGAGGTGGTTTCTTGCCCATTTCCTTTAATGTTGCTGCAGGCTTTAGCTGTTTGGATTTTGCCTGTTTGTAATTTATATACAATTCCCCATGGGTCTGAGTTTCCTTTGTCTGTGACGAAGGAGCGCCAGCTACTCGGTTTGGTTTTGCGGATTAGTGCAGTGTATTTGTTTTTGGTACTTCGGTACTGCTGTTTGTGTCTTTCTTGTTGTGTAGCGTTTCTAGTCTGTTGGAATTTTCTTCTGAGTTCACGCACTTCTTTTTTCAGTTTGTCGAGGTCTCGGTTCCACCAGGGAACTGATTTTTTGAATCTGCTTTTTCTTGGTATAGATCTCTCACAAGCAGAAACTAGCTTCCCTTCAAGCTCGGCAGATCTCTGGGCCGTCATTTCTGGAGTGGCCTCTTCTGTGCATAGATCGACTTCTGTAGGCTGAAGGATTCGGTCGAATCTATCCCAATTGGCACGCTTCAGGTTGAAGCGGTTTGACTGCGCTGTGTGTCCAACGGTTTCTGTTATGTGGAGCTTGAAGGTAATCAAGTTGTGATCACTTGTTGTGATTTTGTCGTGAATGTGCCAATCGTGAATATTGTCTATGCATGTGTGTGTTGCGAGCGTTACATCAATATTAGATTTCCCTCGATCATTGTCGAAGGTTGTGACCCTTGATGGTTGGTTAGCAATATGCAGATTATGTTGCGCTATGAGGTCCTCCATGTCTAAGCCTCTGTTATCAGTCTCTGGATTGTACCAGAGGACTGATTTAGCGACTATGACGTTTTCTCTTTTTAGTTTTTGTAATGTGTTGTCTAAGTAGTGGATATACGGTTCTATTCTGTCCGAGCACTGGAAGTATGCACTGACTAGGTAGAACGTCTTACCTGGTGCTGTGACCTCGACGTACGTCAAGTGTGTGTTACAGAATTGATCTAGTTTAAGTACTATGAGATTCGGGTTGAAGATGACTATTGCGCTCTTGGTTGTGTTCCTTGATATATTCTGTGAGAAAAGCTTGGTGTCTAGTATTACTTCCGCACTTCCCATGGACCTTATATTGAAGGTGTTGGTGTACGAGTAGGGCTCATGTATTGCAAGGAGATCAATGTCCTCTTTCTCCGCTAAGAGCCTTAATTCCTCCATGACAACTCTAGAGTTCCTGGCGTTAATTTGGGCTATGGTTATTTTATTTGTATTTGAGTTGTGTTGTTGTATGGTTTCACCGTCTGAGACATTGTGGGAATTATCGTTATTATCCATGGGTCTTTTTTTATTCGTTGCCAAAGTCTATTCGACTGATACTAATTTCCAGTGCGTGTTTGTACGCAGGGAAAGACTGTTCTCTGGACCCGTGGTTGGCTGGCTTGTTTGCCCTTTTGCAGTTTATGCAAATGGGCTTTTCTGTTTTGTTCGGGCAATCCTTATACTGGTGCCCGTCCTGGCCGCAGTGGCCGCACGTGTCAACTTTTGTCTTACAGTGTTTGGACACATGCCCAAATGCCTGGCACTTGTAGCAGCGGCTTGCTATTATAAAGTCTTTTACTCCGTAGGCGTAGAAGCCTACGAAGACTCGATTCCTACCTAGTAGAGTTTTCCTGGCTTCTGGGGAGACTTCTGCCACCCAGTTCGTGGTTCCCTTTTCTTTGCGACCCGTTTTGAATAGGAGTTTAAACTCCTTCTCTATGTTATCCTCTGTGTTTCGGTCGAGGTTTTGTTTCTTTATTGCTTTGAGGAGTTCCGCCTCTGAGGTTTCCGAGGGAACTCCTAGTATTATTATTTTTGGTCTCCTCTTTGGGAGGGGACCAATTTCCATCTTTGCTTTGAGTTTTTCATTTCTGAGGACTTGCTCAAGGTCCTCTTTTGTTTCTGTTTCTATCAGAATGCCGGAATTCCCTATCTTCCTTATGTTCCGGATTCTGATGTTTTGCTCTGTTGGATTGATGCAATCCGCTAGAGCTTTCCTGGTCTCCTCGCTGCTGGAGATATCGCTTCCTTTGCCAGGGTAGATTGCTACCACTGGCTTTGCCTGTTTTACCTCCATCTTTTTCGTAACGGCTCTCGTGTTACGGTTCGTTTTGGTAATGCCCGAGTATGACATCGGCTTAGTTGCTTGGATGTTTTGGCAAGTGTGTTGTTTTGTTGCCATCAGGCTATCTAATTTCTCAGATAGCCTGTTAAATTTATCGTCCATGGTTTTGACTTTCTGGAGTAGCTGAGCTCATGCTTGTAATTCCTCTCTTGTAGTTGCCATTTCCTTTTTGAGTTTTTCCATTTCCATTCGGTCCTGGATAATTGCTTTGTTTTGGGTTTCGATTACAGAGATTATTTTGTTGGCCTCGTTTTGTTGCTCTTTTGTCAGGCCTATTTTGACAAAGAGCGTACGGAGTTTTTCGCATGGGCTCTGGTCAGAGTCAGAGTCCATGCTGCTGTTTGTCATGATTGAGTCTTGTGTTGAGTCGTCCTCATCAATGACTTTGGGGTCGCTTTTCGGAATTTTCTTGTTCGAGAGCGGCGTGTCCGTGTCGCTGGATCGTTGATCATTGTTCCGCTTATTGCCTTTCGGTTTTTGTCGACCTGCTCGAGAGTGTTCTGAGCCTGTATCGGATTCCGTGTCGGAGCTTGTGTTTCTGTCAGACTCCGAGTTCAATTGTATTAAGTCCTGGACTTGCTTTTTTGTCTCCGCTTTTCCTCCTTCTTCCTTTACTCCCTTCCCTTCATCCTTCTTCCGTTTTGTGTTTTGTTTCCTGGATACCATATTTGTTCCCACGAGTAGAGACGAAAACCAGTCGCTCCCCGGGTGACGCCCTTTCCGGGGAGAAGGCTATTTCGCTCAAGATTTCGCCAGGTGTCCTGAGGTTAGACGCTAATGGCCGGTGGACCCACCGACCGCCCGTGTAAAACACGGGACCTCTCTCACCGCGTTCTTCAGCTTAGAGGTTAAGGGTTTGTTCAAGGGGTTCGCCTCCCCGGCCTCCTTCTGCGATGAAGTTATTCAGCAGAAGGAGGCCGCCGAGCGGGCCCGGGAACGGGACCCGGGCTCCGCGAGGAGGATGTGGGCGCGGGGACGACCCCCGCGCCGACGTGTGCCCCCCAGGAGGGGGGCGGAGAGGGTAGGGAGGGCGCGGGGGTCTCCCCCGCGCCAACGTGTGCCCCCGGTGGTGGGGGGCGGAGTGGGTCTGGCGCGGGGAGTTTCCCCGCGCCCTGTTATGCCCCCACAACTGGGGGCGGTGAACTTGGGGGCTCGGGGTGTGAGCTGACCCGGGCCCCCGGGGGGGAGCATAGCTCCCCCCGTGATAGGCCGACACCCCCGGGTTATTTTCCCGATGTAGGGGGGTGTCGGTCCGTCCCTCCCCGATTGGGGAGGGGGATACGTGGGGGGTGTGGGGAAAGGAAGGGTCAGGGCGTGCCGGATCGCGCCTCCGACGGCCCTTCCTTCCGGTGGCGGCGTCTTCTTGTCTCGGCCGGGGCTGGTTCCTTCGGGACACCGGCCCCGAGCGGGACACGAGGACTCCGGGAGCTGTGGGTGGACCGAGCTGGGGCTCGGGAAGCCCAATCCGAAGGCTCCAGGGATGGGGACACCGGGCGGGTCCCTCCGCCCGGGGTCTTATAGCGTAGGCAGTGGGGGAGGTTAACCCCTCCCCCGGGGCATGATGATAGCTGGGAGGTGTCCTGTTGAGTACTCGCGTGATCCAGGCACCTCCCCTTTAGCTTAGGTGGGCGTGAGGTTTTAGTGGGTAGTCTCCGGGGGCTCCGCCCCCCGGAGAGAATCCCACATAACCCCGGCTTCCCCCAGGGAGCCGGGGTATGTATAAAACATTTCCTCACGATAAAAAAAAAAAAAAAAAAAAGGGGTTCGCCTCCCCGTTGGGCCGACCGGTTAAGGTAAGCCCCCCGTTTCTCCCGTTCTGCAACATACCACCAGATGTATCCGGTGGGTCGTCGCGGCAGAGGGGAGTCTTCCGGGTGAGAGCCGCGGTTATCGCAAGCGATAACACACGCATGGGATCCCTGAGAGCCGCGGTCATCGCAAAGCGATGACTCCGCGAGAACTCTCTTTATGAGAGAGCCGCGGTTGTCGCAGAGCTCTCTGAGAGCCGCGGTCCTCGCAAAGCGACAACTCCGCAAGAACTCTCTTTACGAGAGCCGCGGTCGTCGCAGAGCGAGAACTCACGCAGGAACTCTCTTACCAGAGCCCCGTTAGTCACCCGAAGGTGTCCAGGTCCTACCACGTGAAGGAGGGGTTGGTGCGTCAGGGTTATACCATGATATAAGTCCCTGACGCTTATAAGACCCAGTAGATAGGGACAGAGGGAATCTCGTTAATCCATTCATGCGCGTCACTAATTAGATGACGAGGCATTTGGCTAGATTTCTATGTCTTTACAGCGCAAACTGTGAGACATTCTTCCAAGGTTTTTTCCCCTTGTTGGATTCAATTAAAAGAAAATATAAAACTTTGAATTGCATAGCAAATCTATTTTCAATTAGTCGTGTCATAATAGTTTGCATGTCAATGTACACGTTCTTGTCATGTATACGTTCATAATCTACAATAATAAAATATTTATACTTAGTCAATTAATAAAATTTATATTTACACTTTAGTCAATTGATAAAATAAAGTAAAATAAAATAAAATAAAATACTTTCAGTTTAATCTAAATATGTCGAAGGCCGCGAATGATTATTATTATCTCTCCAGTTATTGTTACGATTGGGTTAATTTATATTTATATATATTTTTTATATTATTTTACGCATTGAAATCGTAATCTATAAATATATTGGCGATCTCGATTGACGCTCTGAGTGCCATCATAGACATGGTGATGGTGTCTTTTTTTGTTATTTTTAGCTCCTTTAGGAGCTTAATAGTATAGTCCGGTACCGCGCCTCTACAACCTATTACGATTGGTATGACTTTCCCTAATTTATTCTTTTTAAATCTATTTTTTAAAAATTCTGTTAGCCGATTATATTTTTTTATTTTTCTTCGTATGCCGTCTTTAGGTACTCCCTGTGTTCATAGCGGATAGTAACATCGACTATGTCCAGCCGTTCCTCGTGTATTATTACGAGGTCTGGTTTGAGGCTACCTGACTGCATATCATGCGAGGCTTCAACCAAAACGTTTGCCCTCTTACTAATTCTATCGGCTAAGAGATTTTTTATTTCATCATGGCGTTTTATTCTTAACGGCTTTGTGGCTATGCACAGGCCTAGGATATGTCCCAATGATTCCGGTTGGCATCTACACTTACGGCAGCTTACATCCGAAATCTTTTTTGAACGGCTTAAGGCGACCTTGGTACCGATTGTATTCGTTCTCAGCCTCAGCGCGTCATTGAATCGCGAAGGCTGGAGATATTCTGGACGATAAAGCCATGTGTTACTTACGGGGTTATTTCGAAATTCTTTCACCCCGTGTCCTTGGGACTTAAGTTTTCCCCATTCCAACGAGGCCTTTCTTTTGAGTCTTATTTTCGCATGTGCAAGGTCAACCTCGTCCGCTGGCCAGTTGATCCTGAGCAAATTGGCCGTTTCCTTTAGGGCTTTGTTGAAGTTTTCTTCATTCGCAAGGGCCCTAATGATGGGGTCATTCGAGGCCTTTAGTTTAAGCCCTGCATTGAGGGCCGCTATCTTTATAATGTTCTCCATTTTGGGAATACCCAATCCTCCGTCCCTTTTGTACGCGTACACGAGACCGTTAGCTGTGCTAACGGGGAGATGGAGGATTTCTTTGATATGGCCTCGAATGTCGGAATCTATCATCTTTAACGTACCACTACTAGAAGGGAAAGTTGTAAGTTCATAGATAAATCTCGGTAAAATATACATCACTATCAGTTTTATTTTCTGCATAGGTTTAAGTTTTAATCTTTTAACGTTATTTACTATCCTATTTATTTCTGTAAGTGTTATTTTACGATAAGTGTCTCTCCATGCGCCCATCCTAGCACCTAGATACGCAAAGGTTTCTTCCGGTCCGATGTATTGAACTAGATCCCCACCGATGTTAATTTCTGGGTTCTTTATAAACCAGCTTCTGTTGATGGCTATCGCCTGAAAGCAAGAGCACTTGTCGGGCGCGATGGACATGCCCAATTCTTGCAGTTTCTTGACAAGAATATGCGCTTGTTTCTGCGCTTCTGAAGCGTTTTTCCCCAATAATACAATATCATCCGCAAACGCTAGGATTGCTGCATTGCCTCCAGGGAGTGAGATTCCTTCAGTGGTATTCTGTATCTTGTCTAGTATATGGTCGATCACTGTGTTGAAAAGGAAAGGAGACAAGGGATCACCCTGTTTCACTCCCCTTTCGAGCTTTATATTTATGCTGGTATCTTCTGTTCCCCGTATGGTGGTGGTGCAGTCTGAATACATGGATCTTACTATTTCTATTGCATGTTCCGGAGTGCCCTTGACTCTTAGAGCTTCATATATTGCTGCGTGTGGTACCGTATCAAAGGCTTTGGTAATATCAATCGATATCATTACTCCCCCATCGTTGCTTTTCATCTCATTAATGGCATGCTTAAGGATGGTAATGTTACTCAGGCACCAATTGCTGGCTACGCAGCCTTTGTGATGTATATTGTGTTTTAAACTTGATCTCAGGCGTGCGTCAATAAGTGCCGAAAATATTCGACTCAGTAGTGAACCGATGGTTATAGGTCGCCAGTTTTTAGCCTCTTTTGTGTCTTTCCTAATTTTGGAATTAAGATTGTCCGGTTCTGTAACCATGGTCTTGGGATGTATCTTTTAATTAATAATATATTATATATTTTTGCCAAAATACTATCGATATAATTTCTTCTCAAGTGTGCTACCTTTATACCATCTGGTCCCGCAGCGGACTTATTCGATATCTTTGCGATCCTTTCAATTATTTCTTCATTCTTTATTTTTCTTATTATTTGTTCTGTTGGAATTTCCGCTGTTGCATCAGTTTTAATTTTAATTTCTTCCGGGCCCTTTACACCCCATAGATTGTCATATAGTGTTTTTATAGCATTTATATCCGGTAGCTTTTGTGGTTTAATGGTGCATTCTAAATCCCCCGAGATTACCGCGTCCACTAAATTTCTTGGGCAATTTTTAAACCATTCTTGACAGCGCGCATATTTTGTTTTATTTCTGTTATTTTTATTGTTCTTAGCTTTAAAGTTTTTATCTCGTTTTTTATTGGTTGTTTTAGCGCGTAAGTTATTCCGGGATATGCTGTCTTTATTAGTATTAGGGTCGTTAAATAATACTCGCCGTACGATCCTGTTGGGCTACGACACTCAGTTCATTTATTCAGGTGTACACTATAGAGACACTCTCCCGACAACCTCACTCTCCGGCGGTCGCTTAATTACTAACTCCGGGGTCTGGCGTCCCACCCCTGGTCGCCTACCCCATTGTCGCCGATAGGGTCCTTCCCCCTCTCTGCGGCCTCTTCTTCAGCTAGCTCCGATCTCCACACCTGTTTTTTTTTTTTTTTGTAAAAGAAAAGGCGTCAGGACCTCCCCGATAAAGGGCCTAGCCGATTAAGATGGTCAAAACTGCCCTTAGAGGTTTTTCAATGATTAATGAACCATTCGAAAGCTGACCCAGAAAAACCCCTCTGAGCAAAATTTCAACCCCCTATCTTGCCCGTGAGAGTAGTTACAGGGTTAATTAGATTTCGCGCTTTTCCACGCATTTTCCACACTCTGATGCTACCTAAAATTCTGAAAAAAATGTGGCATATTTTGGATCTTAGGACAGATTTTTGAGAATTTTTTCAGATTTTTTTCTTGCAAACTGTGATCGCAAAAAATGAAAAACCTCCAAAAAATCGGAAAAATGTACATTTCTCAAAAATATGAAAACATGCTATTTTGCTGTTTAGTGCCCCGATAAAGTACCATAACAGGCAGTGTCGTCAATTTTTTTTTAGATTTTTTGTTGTGGGAAGTCCTTGTCAAAAACAAGAAAAACCGAATTTTTTCGCCGTTTCTGCTATTAGGAGGAAAGTTACACTTGTTGGTTTTATCACAGGTATATATTAAGTCATTTTAAACATTATTACATTGAAACAAGTAAATGTTTGACCTAAGAAATGTTTTAAGAGAAAAAATGGATTGTATTTTGTGCGGTATATACCAGAATGTTCGTAACGTTTCCAACATCGCCGGTTGGCACATCGGTTAGGGAGTCGGACTACGGAGCGGATACGCTGGGGTTCGAATCCCCTTGGTGGGAAAGTTTTTTTTCCATACGTCATCTTTATTTTTTCAATTTCTTATATGGTTTATTCATGTGACTTTAACAATATTTTTTTAATGTTTTAAAAATATTGATTAACATTTTTAACTAAAATACATACAAAAATAGTTTTGCAGTATCTATTATTTCCTCGATTCTCTAATTGTATATGTTCATCATTGCGGTCCTGTTTAATATTCTTAATATTAAAATTCATTAATCTAGTTTCTAAGCCTTGCGTCTTCAGAAATTAGGGAGGAAATAAGAAGAATTCTGAATAAATAACACGCAGCAAAGTATTGGTTTTTGTCAAATTGAGAGAAAAGGGCTACATACTACCACTACTTTGAAAGTGAGGTATCAGGTACAAATAAGCCTAAGCCATTCCTCTTTATTGTAAGGTACATGAGGAAGTAATTCCCGTTTGTAGTTACTTGAATGAAAGAGTTGTTCTGTGGACATTTATGATACGGATCAGGAAGTTCATTATTTTCTGTGGGATGCAGAGGCAATTCATAGTATACTAGGTCAAAAGTACCAGCTTCTTGTTACGAGCCAGGGCTGATAGCAACGCGAGAGGCCGGCGAGGGGTTGTTACCCCAGGAATATGGTTTCAATTTGTTAGTTAGGTACGCGGACGCACCCAATGCGAGATCGGGGAGCCGCTAGGATAGTTGACGTCGAGGACACACCTGATGCGAAATCAGGGAACCTCTGGAAGGTTGGAGTCAAACGCAGACGCACCCGATGAGAAACCGAGGAGCTACTACGAGGATGAAACTTCGTGAACGCACCCAATGCGGAATCGGGGAGTCACTAGGAGAGACACGCGGCGAACCCGATTTAAAGGAAGGTGGATAACTCACAGACGCACCTGATGCGAGACCAGGGAGCTGCTAGGATACGGAAGAACCCAATGCGAAATCAGGGTTCCGCTAGGATGGTATAATTTTCGTGGACGCACCCAATGCGAAACCGGGGAGCCACTAGGTTGGAGAAATCTTCGTTGAATTGAATCTAAGATTAGTAAGCCTCGTAACTTATATATAATTTAATGGATACAATCCGAGCGGTAAGATTGTATCATGTGGGAACGTTCAATTATTAGATTAGGATATCAGGCAATAATTAAAGGTTGTAGATTACGCGAGTTAACAAACAAGACAAATATATTCTGATTTGGAATAGTTACAAGTGTGATTGTTTGTGTCGCGAGTGGATGTAGTAAGTGTACAATTAGAGAAATTGTTACCTAATGATGCACGGTGTTGACGCACTGGCAATGCGGGGTTAGATAGCGATTGTTGAATGCCAAATAGAATATATACCGAACTGACGGAATCTATAAGGTTACGTTTGATTCGAAAGGGGCTTAACCCGATCTCACTAGACTTGACGCGACGTGACTGCACGAGTACTGAACCGCGTCTGAATCTTGACTGAACCGCTTCTCGACTAACCGAAGAGGATGAAAATGCATGGGTTTATATACCCTAAAAATGAGAGAGGAATGTATCTGTTTTATTTTACGGTCGCATACTCGTATTTGTCGTTTCAAGTGAATTTAAGGTTTGCAGCTGGATCTTTTGTTTATAGGGGTAAAACGAAGGGTTAGCCACGATGTTTCCTATCAAAGACTATCTTGACAAAACATTCCAGAAGGGGATGTTTTGAAGATTTCCAATTTAGGAAATCGTACGGTGCTGTTACTGAATCATGCTTCGTGCCAGTTGCGTCCAGCCGGAGTACAATCATTAAACAAGGGGCCTGTTGGGACGCTTTTCGTTCTCAGAAAAGAGATTAGAACTTCTAATCGAAATGAACGTGGAGAAACGTCTCCATACGTAACATCTCCCCCCTTAAATGAAACATCGCGGTTCGCGTGATGCTTTCGATCTGAGAAAGAAAAACGTCCTGAGAGCTATGGTAAAGAAAAATGCCGGGTGTAGTGAAGTGTAGTGTAGTATGTAGTGTACTTATATTTATATGTGGTCTTCTACTGTTGGAGGTGTCGTTCAGGGTTGGTTGTGGTCTCGACTGCGTAGCCCACTCGAAGCCAGAATTCTGCAACATCCAGTGGGGGTTGATCCGGTAGACGGTCCAACAGGAGGTGGCCCTCGGCGTGGCCACTACTAGTGACGGTCACTCCGCTAGCGTAGCCTTTTCGGTCCCTCATTACCAGCCTGGAGATGGTGCTGATCCGGTGGATGGCTCTGCTGTTACGGGGGCGGACGCCCCTCAGCACCATTCTTACTGCCTGCCAGGGCAAGGTCCGGAAACGTGGCGGGAGAATCCAGAGTTGGGTGATCTCCCGAACCGTGATGGTACCACGGTCGCCCAAAAAGATGGAGACGGCTCGTTCGTCGACCTCCCTCACTTCGCCCCTCAGCCAGACGGGACCATCCCGCACGGCCACGAGGAGACCCGGCTTGATCGCTGCCAGCACCGGTATGCATAGGTGGTGCCGTTCTGCCATGTGGTTGGCAAAGGCCCTGAAGAAGTCCACCACTTCCTCTGGGTGTTCCTCCGCTGTGATCCAGACGGTTGTCTGGTCTTCGACCTCACGGACGATGTAGCGGAAAGAAGCTTCCACCTTACGGGAACCGATGAGTTTTAGGCTGCTCCCTTTTTCCGGCATGGTTCTCCCGGGGTCCAGTCTCGGATGTTTCGGTCGGTGACTTCGAATAGTTCGATGCTGTGGTACGGTCGCTTCCGTTGGTCGGTTTGGGTGTGAGCTGTAGTTTTCTTAGCTTTCCTTGTTGAAGTGCTCCGACCCTTCACGATTCTGCCTCCCTTTGCAGGTTGGTAAGGTCGAGCAGTGAGGATTTTTCCCGTTCTATTGGGTTTTTCCCACCACCCGCTTTGTCCCGTCTGAATCGCAATACTAGATCGTCCTTCCGATGGTTCAGTTTGCGTGGATGCGTTCTGGCTCATTGGTTCTGAGACTATGTGCTGCTAGGGATCGGTGTTCTGCTTATATAGGGCTGGATGCTCTTATCTCTCTTGCTGAAGGGTGGGGGTAGGTCCTGCTCCTTAGAAGATCGACGCAGAGGGTTTGACATCTGCATGCGAGGCCTGTGTTTGTTCTTCCTCTATCTCGTTTGTTTCTTTTTGTTCTTGAACACTATTTGGTTGTTTCCGAAATATTCGGAATTTGATGATGATTAAGGCAACAAAGAGTAGGAATGTCGTCATCACTGCTATGGTGGGAAAGGTTGAAAATTGTTGGTGTTTTGTTACTTCCCGCTGTGTTGTAATTGTCTTCACCTCTTGTTCTATTGCACTGAGGGATATAGCTGCTGGAAGTTGCTCCCAATGGTTACTGGAGGGTTCTCCATTTGATTTGTTCGATTCGATTACTCTGATATGAGGCTCAGTTATTTCTGGCAGTAAGGATGACAAGTTGTAAGATATTTGTTGACGTCAAGCGAAGTTACTAGGCGCCATTGTGTTTGATAGATCCGGATGTCCGACAATTTCTCAAAGAATAAACCAGTGTTTTGTTGTAATATCTCTATTGTTGAGTCTTTATTTCCCGGGTGTTGACCCATTGTCAGTGGCAGCAGGAGTACGCAAAAGAGAATCATGGTCATTCCCGGCTGTTGGTTCAAAATAAGCGTGTTTTAATTTATTTTGATGTTTAGTTATTGTTTTGTTTGGTGTTTGTAATACAACATTATTCAAGTCTGTCACGTCTAATATTCCGTACGGTCCAATGTAATGGGGGTCGAATTTGCTAGTACGAGGTTCCAAGAGTACGTAAACGAAATCATCTACTTTAAATGTGGCAGGGTTTGCCTTGCAATCGTAGTAGCTTTTTGAGCGAGCTTTTGCTTTATTAAGATCGTTTGCAGCCAAATTACGTATTCGGACTATATTGGTTATTAACTCTGTTAAATAGTCTCCATACGTTTTCAAGTTCGTACCAGTAGGAAATGAGGTTGGTTCCCGAGCTTGTTTACCAAAAATTAATTCGTATGGTGTAAAATTGGTGGCTTCATGAACTGAGGTATTGTAAGAGAACATTGCAAAAGGAATTAGCAAATCCCAGTCCTCGTAATTATCCATGTAATGCTTAAGATATTCCGTGAGTACGGTGTGACTTCGTTCTAATGATCCATTGGTTTGCGGTCGGTATCCTGAAGTAGTGATCTGTTTGATTTTGAAAATTTCAGATAAGTTTTTCATGAGGCTTCCGATAAAACTGGTTCCTTTGTCTGTTAATATGGCTCGAGGTGTTCCATAAACTGCGATGAAATGCCTTGCGAAAGCATCGGCAATGGTAGTGGCTCGGATGTTGGGTATTGCTACTGCAATACAATATTTGGTTAAATTATCCTGCATAGTAAGAATGTATCGATTGCCTCCTGGTGTGACTGGTAATGGTCCAACGGTATCCAGAGAAATTTTATCAAATGCGTCCAAAGGTGTGTCGGTGATCAGCATAGGCTGACGAGTTTTTACACGGACTAATTTTTGTTCCTGACAACTTTTGCATTTTCGGATGTAATCTTGAATTTCATTACGCATGTGTGGCCAATGAAATCTTGCTCGAATACGATTGTAGGTTTTTGTGACTCCTTTATGTCCTCCGATTAAACTATCGTGTGCTTCGTGAATAATCTCTTGTCTATTTTCCGCAGAAGGTGGGTGGTGCATTTTTTAAACCAAACGGCATTCGTGAAAATTCATAATGTCCGTTAGGTGTGGTAAAGGCTGTTTTCTGCCTATCTTTCGGGTCCATCTCTATTTGGTGAAAACCATTTGCGAGATCGAAAACGGAGAAGTACTTAGCTCCACCGAGACGATCTAATATTTCTGTAATCTGTGGTAGCGGGTATTTATCAGAAATTGTTTTATCATTAAGCGCACGGAAGTCTATGACCATACGCCAACGTTTGTTTCCCTGTGCATCCGGTTTCTTAGGTACAATCCACAAAGGTGAATTATATGGGGATTTCGACGGAGTTATTATTCCTTCGGATAGTAATGCGTCTATCTGCCTTTTTATCTCATGTTGATGTATCGGAGGATAGCGATATTGTCTTGTGTTTATTGGAATTTCGTCGGTCGTGTGTATGGAATGTTTGAAATCGGAGGCCTTCCCTAGCTTATCTCCGGGGAGATAAAATCGGTCGGGAAACTCCTTTAACAGAGCAGTGATGCTGCACAGTTCCTCTTTGTTCAAGTGCTTGAGATTTAACATTTGGGAGATTCCCTGTGCCCTATCTTCTCTGTTGTTGAAATTAGCATGACCTTGTACCTCTGAGTAGATGTCTTCGTCCGAAGTGCTTACAATGTCATAGGGTTCCAAAATTTGTGGTTCTATTTCTATATCCAGGTCTTCTTCGCTGGTGTTGGTTGCCATAACATGACACCTTCCTTGATCGTTTATGACAGCTGCTTCTCCTATGTACAATTGGTCATGTGTGCTTATGCGAGGCAAGTAGCCTTCCTTGATCTTCGGATTAGCTATGTGAATAGCGATTTGTTGTGAGGTTCTTGCTGGAATGCGGTGTTTAGTTGTTCTTTCTGGTGCTTCTAAATAATTTGAAAATCGAATAGGCCTGATAGGTTTGTTCTTTAATACCAGGGTTCCATGGTAATAGGAAATCTCAGCCTGTTCTTGTTTTAGGAATGGGCTTCCGATTAGTCCATCTGCTTCTATGGCAAGGTGTTTTACTACATAAAATATTGCTGGGGCTTCATGGATATGAAGAATTGTCGTCCCTACGGTGAAAATCGGGGTTGTGGTGAGTCCAGTTATTTCGATTTCCTCTCGTGAAATCTCTGCTGTTCTTTCTAGAGCGTCGAGGACTACTAAA
Source organism: Halictus rubicundus (assembly GCF_050948215.1). Lineage (NCBI taxonomy): Eukaryota > Metazoa > Arthropoda > Insecta > Hymenoptera > Halictidae > Halictus > Halictus rubicundus. The sequence goes on from NW_027488563.1 coordinate 955,032, forward strand.
TTTACGGACGCTCCACCGTCAATTAAAAATTCTCCCGTTCCTGATTCCAGTTCTGGGATCGTAATTTTTATCCGTGGTGCAGGTGCTTCCTTGATGAGGGTTTCTCTTCGAAGCGGACGGATCTTGGGCGATCTTCTTTCTTTTCGCTCATCGTGTCGCCTGTACGGTGAGCGCGATCGTAGTTTAAAAATTTCTTTGATTCCACGGACGAATCTCGCGAATCTCGCGAATCTCGTCGGAATCGCGGGCTACGGGGACGATTCCTGCAGAATTTCCCGTCGTGCCCGAAAGTTCCGCAATGCCAACAATACATGTTTGAGATGCGATTTTTATCGGTACCCTTTAGAATCGTATACCGTTTTTCTCCGTCATCACCCATTGATGACTCGGAGCGATTAGAGGGGGAGTGTGAGGGGCTCCTGTGACGCAAGGTCCAGGCAGAAGCGCGTTCTTCTCTTTCCAGATGTCCTCAAAACCAGATGGTCTCGTGCGTCGATCTCTGTGTCGATCATATCTGCTCGGAGATAGAGGATACGACACTTCACGTTCGCGATAACGAGGATCTTGGTCAAAAGAATCTCGGCGGGACCACCTTGATGGTGATTCATTCCGAGGCGATCGTCTTCGATTTCTTAGTTTTTTATCTATTTGCAGCACAGCGTCGTAAGCTTCCTCCAGATTTTCTGTATCTTTTAGGAGAGCCGACACCTTCAAGGCAATACGATCCGGTAATCCATCGATGAAGTTTTCCAGAACGTCCTTCTCCATTTCCTTGATGAATTCTTCAGCGTGGACCTCGTATTTTTCCTTAATGGCTCCGCGCGTACAATAGACTAGGTGGCTTGTCCTATCGATGTATTGTCGTAGGCTCTCACCTTCGCGGATGCGTAACTTCGCGATTTCCACTTGGAAATATGACAAACTTTTGCCAGGCGCGAATCTTTTCTTTAAGTGCTGAATTAATGCTTTTACGGTCGTAAACTTGTGCTCTAATGTGCTTCTACGTGCTGGCCCGACGAGTTTAGTAAGAACAATTGCTAGATACTCGGTTTCCGTACCCTCAGGAATCAACGTTAACCCGTCCTCTATAGTCTGCGCGAAACGAGACAAGGGTGGGTCTTCCCCATTAAAAGTCGGAATTGTCGAAGTAACGTTTTGTAAACATGTCCTTTGCGTCAACAGCGACATAGAATTTGCAAGTGATACCGTCAAGTTCATTATGTCAGCGTTAGAAGTATTTGCTATTCCGTTCAGCATTTTTTAAAACGTAACTAGCGAAAACTAGTATACAATTTTTTAATAAAAGCGTAACTAGCGAAAACTAGTATATTGCTTATAATATTACGACGTGACTAGCGAAAACTAGTATATTGTCGATACTCAGTTACGAGTAATTTAACTTGTAAAAAACCAAAAATTAAAGCGATCCTAAAATAATTGAATGAATCCCACCGCTGTCACCAGTTTTGTTACGAGCCAGGGCTGATAGCAACGCGAGAGGCCGGCGAGGGGTTGTTACCCCAGGAATATGGTTTCAATTTGTTAGTTAGGTACGCGGACGCACCCAATGCGAGATCGGGGAGCCGCTAGGATAGTTGACGTCGAGGACACACCTGATGCGAAATCAGGGAACCTCTGGAAGGTTGGAGTCAAACGCAGACGCACCCGATGCGAAACCGAGGAGCTACTACGAGGATGAAACTTCGTGAACGCACCCAATGCGGAATCGGGGAGTCACTAGGAGAGACACGCGGCGAACCCGATTTAAAGGAAGGTGGATAACTCACAGACGCACCTGATGCGAGACCAGGGAGCTGCTAGGATACGGAAGAACCCAATGCGAAATCAGGGTTCCGCTAGGATGGTATAATTTTCGTGGACGCACCCAATGCGAAACCGGGGAGCCACTAGGTTGGAGAAATCTTCGTTGAATTGAATCTAAGATTAGTAAGCCTCGTAACTTATATATAATTTAATGGATACAATCCGAGCGGTAAGATTGTATCATGTGGGAACGTTCAATTATTAGATTAGGATATCAGGCAATAATTAAAGGTTGTAGATTACGCGAGTTAACAAACAAGACAAATATATTCTGATTTGGAATAGTTACAAGTGTGATTGTTTGTGTCGCGAGTGGATGTAGTAAGTGTACAATTAGAGAAATTGTTACCTAATGATGCACGGTGTTGACGCACTGGCAATGCGGGGTTAGATAGCGATTGTTGAATGCCAAATAGAATATATACCGAACTGACGGAATCTATAAGGTTACGTTTGATTCGAAAGGGGCTTAACCTGATCTCACTAGACTTGACGCGACGTGACTGCACGAGTACTGAACCGCGTCTGAATCTTGACTGAACCGCTTCTCGACTAACCGAAGAGGATGAAAATGCATGGGTTTATATACCCTAAAAATGAGAGAGGAATGTATCTGTTTTATTTTACGGTCGCATACTCGTATTTGTCGTTTCAAGTGAATTTAAGGTTTGCAGCTGGATCTTTTGTTTATAGGGGTAAAACGAAGGGTTAGCCACGATGTTTCCTATCAAAGACTATCTTGACAAAACATTCCAGAAGGGGATGTTTTGAAGATTTCCAATTTAGGAAATCGTACGGTGCTGTTACTGAATCATGCTTCGTGCCAGTTGCGTCCAGCCGGAGTACAATCATTAAACAAGGGGCCTGTTGGGACGCTTTTCGTTCTCAGAAAAGAGATTAGAACTTCTAATCGAAATGAACGTGGAGAAACGTCTCCATACGTAACATTCTACACAAACAAGTAGACAACAAAACCTTTCCAAAAATTGGAAACACTTGGAACTGCAAAAAGACTCCATTTCAAACAGTATCCTCGGTAGATCCTCTTGATTTCCCGGAAATGACAGAAGTAGATTTAAAAATTCTTTTCACGGAATTTTACCAATTTTCACAAGCAATTTCATATCTGGCGGAAATCGTGGACGAACACAATAATATAAATATTAATTTATTGCCTAATCCAAGAAAATAATATCATTAAATTCGAAGTAAAATCAGAGTGATGTAAATAAAAGTTAGTTAAAAGTGTTAATCAATATTTTTAAAACATTAAAAAAATATTGCTGTGGTGGCAATATCACCACGTACGCCAATGCATATATTTCTTCTAAGAATTTCTCTTTCCCTTCTAACTCTGTCGCGCTATTATTCTCTATTTCCTGTCTGCTAGTCGCATGCTTGGTAACCGGCCCTTCACGAATTTCCCATGCATCCTTGAGAACGTCGCCAGGGTTCTGGTTTTCGTTAGTCTCGGTCTTTCGCCTACCTCTTAACTTTCTCTGTTTATGACTCTTTTCGGCTGTCCCTATCGCTGTCACTGTCTTCTCAAGTTTTCCTTTTCTATTCTCTTTTCTTTTTCTCCCCTATCTTTTTGCCTTCTCTAACTCCGTCGTGCTTAAGATTGCAACGAGAGTCGCCAGTCGATAGTAAGCCTCCGAGACGACAACGCCAACACTGCACTGACCTTCGCGCTTACCGATATCAGTAATAAATGAAGTGAGGACAGTCTCTGGTATTTTATATCCCCTTACCCACCTCATTGGTGACCCCGACGTGATCGGTTTGTGCGGTTTATGTATTTCAGTGTCAGTGTGCTTAATAATAACAATAACTTTAGACTTTGGTGGTGTAAGTGTACATAGTAACATTTAAGTGACTTAACATTTTTTTTGTTTGTTTTCCATAGACCTATTTGTGTGTGTAACGCCTCGTGTTATAATAGACATAGTTTAATGACTTTATATCGAAATAAACCTCAATTATGGAAACGACCGCGCCAGCGATAGCGAAAGTGGGCGTGAGAATACCCGAGTTTTGTCCAGGCGATCCGGAAATGTGGTTCTCGATGGTCGAGAGAAGTTTTGAGGCGTCCGGAATAACCACCGAAGCTACGAAATTCGGTTACGTTTTAGGGGCACTGACCCCCCAGTACGCTACAGAAGTGAGGGATATCATCATCAACCCTCCCCCAACGACCCCTTTCTCAAAATTAAAGGAAGAATTGATTCGTCGGATCGGCGCGTCACAAGACCAAAAGACGAGACGGCTCCTTGAACGCGAAGAGATCGGGGATCGCAAGCCGTCGCAATTCTTGCGACACCTGCGGGGGTTGGCAGGTACGACCGTGCCGGATTCCGTACTGCGCACACTTTGGGTGAGTCGGTTGCCTACCAATATGCAGGTAATATTGGCTACACAAAAGGACACCGAACTAAACAAGGTCGCCGATTTAGCGGACGCCATAGCGGACACGACGACACCGCGAGCGCATATTTGCGATACTGGCCATCCGGGTCCCTCGCCTCACGGTGCGGTAACACCGGTTAATCCGGATACGGAGTTATTATTGAATGCAAGGATGGCACAGATGACGTTGTCCTTACGCCAAGAGATTTCGGAACTGAAGGAGCTGATTTATCAGGATAGAGGACGACAAAGCAGACCCTTTTACCACCGCCGATCGAATTCCCGGAACCGTTCGCCATCGGGTTCACGCGATCGAGGGAGTCGCAGACACAACGAGTATCAGGCACCTCCTGATTACAACGGAAAGTGTTGGTACCATTGGCGTTATGGAGGGAATGCACATAAATGCGTGTCGCCATGCAACTTCAGCGGTTCTGCCGCGGGAAACGACCAGGGAGGACGTTGATGGCGGCCAGCGACCCTTTTCCCCCATCCCGCTGTCTATTTGTTACCGATTACCATACCAAGGTACAATTTTTAATAGACACGGGCGCCGATCTTTGCGTGTACCCGCGCAAACTATTGCACGGCCCGCGAGAAAGGTCGAGCTACGAACTGACGGCGGCAAACGGAAGCATCATTTACACCTACGGCACCGTAACATTAAATTTACGTTTGGGTCTCCGGCGCGATTTTATTTGGCGGTTCGTAGTGGCAGACGTGTCGAAACCAATAATCGGAGTCGACTTTCTTAATTATTTCGATTTGCTGGTCGACATACGTAACCGCTGCCTGGTGGACAGAACAACGTCGGTTAAGGTTCGGGGAAAATATTCCGATGAGGAGATATCCTCAATAAAGACAGTCTTCGGAAATACGGAATATCATGAGCTTCTGGCTACAATGCCAGAGCTCACCCGGCCTTGCGGAGTGCCGTGCGAAACGACGCATCATACCGTTCACCACATACAAACCACCCCTGGACCACCCGTATCCTGCAAGCCACGGCGGCTTGCCCCGGACCGGCTCAGGGCAGCTAAGGAAGAATTTAAATTAATGATGCATATGGGCATTGCGCGACCGTCGAAGAGCCCATGGTCATCGCCGCTCCACATGGTGCTGAAGAAAGATGGTGATGCTTGGAGACCCTGTGGCGATTACCGAGCATTAAATGCACGCTCAATACCGGACCGTTACCCCGTACGTCACATAGAAGATTTCGCACAGCAGTTATCTGGTAAACAAATATTTTCCACCATAGACCTGGTCCGCGCTTATAATCAGATTCCCGTCGCTCCTGAAGATGTCAAGAAAACCGCAATAGCTACCCCGTTTGGACTTTTCGAATTCCCCTTTATGTCATTTGGCTTACGTAACGCAGCACAAACTTTTCAAAGATTTATAGATGAAGTTTTACGCGAATTCGATTTTTGTTATGCTTATATAGACGATATTTTAGTAGCGTCAGAATCTCCGGCCGAGCACCTCCATCATTTGAAACTTCTGTTTGGCAAATTAAAGGAATACGGCATAATCATTAACCCCAATAAATGTACGTTCGGAAAAGGAGAGGTAAAATTTTTAGGTTACCGTGTAAATAGCCAAGGCACACAACCTTTGCCTGATAAGGTAGAGGCAATTACAAATTACCCGTTACCGAAAACTGCAAAAGACCTACGACAGTTTCTAGGCATGTTAAATTTCTATCGTCGTTTTATTTCTAACGCCGCTATCAGCCAAGCACCCCTAAACAACCTGTTAGCGGGCAACGTAAAAGGCAAGGCTCCACTGACCTGGACACCTGAGGCGCAACAGGCCTTCGTTGCCTGCAAGGATGCTCTGGCAGGTGCGACCCTTCTTGCACACCCTGAGGTCAATGCCACTCTGGCCATTACCTGCGATGCCTCTGATTTTACCGTGGGAGCTGTGTTACAACAGCATGTCGACAATACGTGGCAACCACTTGCATTCTTCTCCAAGAAATTAGGAACTGCCGAGCAAAAATATTCTGCATACGACCGTGAATTATTATCAATCTATTTGGCAATCAAGCATTTCAGACATATGGTAGAAGGCAGACATTTCAGTATTTTCACAGATCACAAACCTATAACTTTTGCATTCCGACAAAAACCAGACAAATGTTCCCCGCGTCAATTCCGTTACTTAGACTACATTGCACAATTTACAACCGATATTATTCATATTTCCGGAAAAGAAAACGTGGTGGCTGACGCGTTGTCTAGAATTAACGCAGTGTCTTCGTTTATTAATTTCGAGGCATTAGCAGAATCGCAAGCCCACGACCAAGAATTACAGCAATTAATAAATAGTACGTCAGGGTTGCACTTGCGTAAAATATCATTGACCGGTTCACGTGCCGAATTGTACTGCGATACATCTTTAGAAAATATAAGGCCATATATTACTCTCCCTTTCCGACGTGCAGTCTTTGACCAAATACATGGTTTGTCACACCCGGGCATTAATGCGACGGTCAAGCTCATAACACAGCGTTATGTTTGGCCGTCGATTAAAAGCGATATTCGTGCCTGGGCGCGTTGTTGTATACCGTGCCAGAAATCTAAGATAACAAAACACGTAAATTCACCCATTTCTGCTTTTGCTAAACCCTCCGCCCGCTTTGAACATATTCACTTGGATATAGTAATATTACCTGTGTCCGAAGGGTATCGATACTGCCTGACCTGCGTCGACAGGTACACTCGATGGCCGGAGGCGTTTCCGATGACCGATCAGGAGGCCCAGACGGTAGCCCGAACCTTTTATGACGGTTGGGTATCGCGTTTTGGGACTCCTTTGCGTATTACGACCGATCAGGGCCGACAATTCGAGTCCAAATTATTTTATGCCCTTAATAACCTGATTGGCTCTAAGCATCTGCGTACTACGGCGTACCACCCGGCAGCGAATGGGATGGTAGAGCGTTTTCACCGACAGCTCAAAGCTGCAATTAAATGTCACCAATCCGAAAAGTGGACCGAAATATTACCGACCGTTTTATTGGGTATTCGTTCGGCATGGAAGGACGACCTCAGTACAACGTCGGCCGAGTTAGTTTATGGCGAACCTTTGAAATTACCTGGAGAGTTTTTATCTACAGGTTCAGCCGAAAATACAGAGGATGTTTCTAATTTCGTTTCTAGATTACGTAATCATTTTGCAAAATTAAACCCAGTTAACGGATCACGACATTCACTAAAAAAATCGTTCATTTTCAAAGATTTACATACAACATCCCACGTTTTTATTCGTACAGATTCAGCTAAAACCATTTTACAACCTCCATATACGGGTCCGTACGCCGTAGTTCGTCGAGATGACAAAAATTGCGTTGTAAATATTAAAGGAAAAGATGTAACCGTATCTATTGACAGATTAAAGCCCGCGTATATTTTAGCGGAAGACAATGTGAACCCTACATCGGTGCATGATGTACCCAGTACTATTATAAATACGCCAACGCATACGCCAGATTTACAAGCGCGTGTCACACGCTCTGGTAGACGTGTACGTTTTCCCGACCGGTTTCAAGCCACTCGGTAGAGTATATGCGTGGGTACGAATTCTTTTTTCTCTCTATCAGTTTTATTCGCAATGTTTTCGTGTTTATCATGATTATGTGTAAAGTTTAGACATAGTATTACATCTAGAGTCTCATATTATGTATCGTGTATGTATTTGTGTGTAATATGTTTTATGAATTTAAGCGGTTATGCGTATGTATATTGTATTTATTCATAGTTATGCTACATTTTGCGTTACATATTTTATGTTATTTTGCATTGTATTCGACAATTATGGTATTCAGTGTAGTTTGCGTTATTAACTTTTTCGTAATTGTTTCAATTACTGGCAGGGGGGTACTGTGGTGGCAATATCACCACGTACGCCAATGCATATATTTCTTCTAAGAATTTCTCTTTCCCTTCTAACTCTGTCACGCTATTATTCTCTATTTCCTGTCTGCTAGTCGCATGCTTGGTAACCGGCCCTTCACGAATTTCCCATGCATCCTTGAGAACGTCGCCAGGGTTCTGGTTTTCGTTAGTCTCGGTCTTTCGCCTACCTCTTAACTTTCTCTGTTTATGACTCTTTTCGGCTGTCCCTATCGCTGTCACTGTCTTCTCAAGTTTTCCTTTTCTATTCTCTTTTCTTTTTCTCCCCTATCTTTTTGCCTTCTCTAACTCCGTCGTGCTTAAGATTGCAACGAGAGTCGCCAGTCGATAGTAAGCCTCCGAGACGACAACGCCAACACTGCACTGACCTTCGCGCTTACCGATATCAGTAATAAATGAAGTGAGGACAGTCTCTGGTATTGTATATCCCCTTACCCACCTCATTGCTAAAATCACATGAATAAACCATATAAGAAATTGAAAAAATAAAGATGACGTATGGAAAAAAAACTTTCCCACCAAGGGGATTCGAACCCCAGCGTATCCGCTCCGTAGTCCGACTCCCTAACCGATGTGCCAACCGGCGATGTTGGAAACGTTACGAACATTCTGGTATATACCGCACAAAATACAATCCATTTTTTCTCTTAAAACATTTCTTAGGTCAAACATTTACTTGTTTCAATGTAATAATGTTTAAAATGACTTAATATATACCTGTGATAAAACCAACAAGTGTAACTTTCCTCCTAATAGCAGAAACGGCGAAAAAATTCGGTTTTTCTTGTTTTTGACAAGGACTTCCCACAACAAAAAATCTAAAAAAAATTGACGACACTGCCTGTTATGGTACTTTATCGGGGCACTAAACAGCAAAATAGCATGTTTTCATATTTTTGAGAAATGTACATTTTTCCGATTTTTTGGAGGTTTTTCATTTTTTGCGATCACAGTTTGCAAGAAAAAAATCTGAAAAAATTCTCAAAAATCTGTCCTAAGATCCAAAATATGCCACATTTTTTTCAGAATTTTAGGAAGCATCAGAGTGTGGAAAATGCGTGGAAAAGCGCGAAATCTAATTTAACCTGTAACTACCCTCACGGGCAAGATAGGGGGTTGAAATTTTGCTCAGAGGGGTTCTTCTGGGTCAGCTTTCGAATGATTCATTAATCATTGAAAAACCTCTAAGGGCAGTTTTGACCATCTTAATCGGCTAGGCCCTTTATCTATTTCGGAGCCATATGTTGATTCATCAGATATTTCCTCGATTTTCTCCCATAGGTTTGCTATCTTGTCGAATATATCTTTGCACTCGTCGGGAGGATTTTCGGGTCTGCTGGATATCGCTTCTTTGATATCCCTGAGATTGGGATTATTTAAGGTGTCAGTGCCCGATTCTGGTCGAGATAGCTCTTGTGGCTCTTCGTTCGAGGAACTATCGGAACCCATATTCTCATTATTATTTATTATGATAGTTTCTCTGCTTTCTGGCTGTAGTCGTCTTCTCTTATCACTGATTTGCCTCAGGGTTTTATTGGGGAGATATTTTATAATTTCGACGTTAGGTTGTTTTAGATGTTTGTACTTATCGTCTAGTTCGACTAACAGCGCTGTTTCTTCTACGGTCCACACTGTGGCTTTCCTACCAGCTGGGAGCCTTTCCCTTTCATGTGCCGTTTGTCTTTTTCGGTTTCGGACGGAGGGATGCATATGCCTTTCGTGCATTGAGAGTCCCACCAATGTGTCGAACCATTCTGCACATTCTTCGCAACCATACCTCTTCACTTGTTTTACTTCCCCTTTACATCTTGGGAAGTGGCACCGCCAATTGTGGAGGCCGGGCCAAAGCCTTTCACACCTCCCACACTTCCACTTGATTTCCTCAATCAAATGTTCATTTTGGCAGTGTATAACAAAGTTTTTGAGGTCTGTGAACATTAGATTTCGGTTCTTTTCTTGGCATAAGATACAATTCACGCCCTCCTCCGGTGTAGGTACTGTAATCATGATAGATTTCTCGCTTAACCTTTTAACATTAGCCTGGTCGTCAACGGTGGTCTCCTGCCGAACGGATAAATCCGTCATGGAACACCCGAGACCTGGTTGCTCCATGTCGGAGGCATTGATATTATTGTTTGGGCCAACGGTATGTGGTCAGGCGGGCTGGCATCCCCACAAGACCCTGAATCGCAGAGGCAGCTCTTAGCTTCCCTCCCTAAGGAGGTACTAGACAGCGGGACCCACGAGAAGGGGGCTGCTTGCTAACTATGACCCTCCGCGGGCGAAACCGGTCGTCCAATCGGCGCCACATGATGGAATGTGGCTCCCATTCCTCCACACCTCCACGAGGTGGGAGCTGGGCAACGTCCACCTGGAGACAGGTGGACGGCTGAGCTGGAGGACGGCGCCGATTGAACGACCTGGATCGCCTTAAGAGAGTCATAGTTACTCCCGCCGTTTACCCGCGCTTTTTTGAATTTCTTCACGTTGACATTCAGAGCACTGGGCAGAAATCACATTGCGTCAACACCCGTGGGGGCCATCGCTATGCTTTGTTTTAATTAGACAGTCGGATTCCCCTAGTCCGTGCCAGTTCTGAGCTGAGAGTTGAATGGCGGCCGAAGAGGACGACCGTTCTAGACGGAAGCCTCGCAGCAAGGAAGATCCGCGGGAGGCCAAGGCACGGGACCGAGCTCGGATTCCCATCAATGTGTTCACCTCGCCCAGGCCCGGCACGTCAGCCAGACCCGCTTCCCGACCAAGCCCGACACGCCCCGCTCCTCAGAGCCAATCCTTATTCCGAAGTTACGGATCCAATTTGCCGACTTCCCTTACCTACATTAATCTATCGACTAGAGGCTCTTTACCTTGGAGACCTGCTGCGGATATGGGTACGAACCGGCGCGACACCTCCACGTGGCCCTCTCCTGGATTTTCAAGGTCCGAGGGGAAGATCCGGACACCGCCGCAACTGCGGTGCTCTTCGCGTTCCAAACCCTATCTCCCTGCTAGAGGTTTCCAGGGAACTCGAACGCTTATACAGAAAAGAAAACTCTCCCCGGATCTCCCGACGGCGTCTCCAGGTCATTTTGGGTTACCCCGACGAACACACTTACGAGGGCCCGAATGGTATGCGGTTCCGCTGCCGGGTTCCGGAATAGAAACCGGATTCCCTTTCGCCCGATGGGAGTGTGTTTTGTGTTTGTACATTTGCTCTTAGGACACCTCATCTACATAGGATTTCTCTTAGGGCTTAGGATCGACTGACTCGTGTGCAACGGCTGTTCACACGAAACCCTTCTCCACGTCAGTCCTCCAGGGCCTCGCTGGAGTATTTGCTACTACCACCAAGATCTGCACCGACGGCGGCTCCAGGCAGGCTCACGCCCAGACCCTTCTGCGCACACCGCCGCGACCCTCCTACTCGTCAGAGCTTCATGGAGGACGTTTACGCAACAGCGCAAACGTCCAACCCCACTTGCCGCTGACGGCGGAGTATAGGCGCGACGCTTCAGCGCCATCCATTTTCAGGGCTAGTTGCTTCGGCAGGTGAGTTGTTACACACTCCTTAGCGGATTCCGACTTCCATGGCCACCGTCCTGCTGTCTTAAGCAACCAACGCCTTTCATGGTATCCCATAAGCGTCGACTTAGGCGCCTTAACTCTGAGTTTGGTTCATCCCACAGCGCCAGTTCTGCTTACCAAAATTGGCCCACTTGGCACTCTGATCCAAATAATATCTCGTGGCTTCATTGATCCAAGCAAGCCAGAGATCTCACCCATTTAAAGTTTGAGAATAGGTTGAGGTCGTTTCGGCCCCAAGGCCTCTAATCATTCGCTTTACCAGATGAGACTCGCACACGTTCACCAAAGAGAACGAGCGAGTGCCAGCTATCCTGAGGGAAACTTCGGAGGGAACCAGCTACTAGATGGTTCGATTAGTCTTTCGCCCCTATACCCAGTTCCGACGATCGAGTTGCACGTCAGAATCGCTACGGACCTCCATCAGGGTTTCCCCTGACTTCGTCCTGACCAGGCATAGTTCACCATCTTTCGGGTCCCAACGTGTACGCTCTGGGTGCGCCTCTCCTCGCAATGAGAACGAGACGCCCCGGGAGTGCGAGGCCGCATCGTAACGCGGCCCATCCTCCCTTGGTCGACGCAAAGGTACGACCTTCACTTTCATTGCGCCTTTAGGTTTACATGTCCCAATGACTCGCGCACATGTTAGACTCCTTGGTCCGTGTTTCAAGACGGGTCCTGAGAGTACCCAAAGCAGTAGCGTCGCTGACCGGTAATTCGAAGCTTGGCCAGTCCGAGGACACCGCCTGCTAACAGCTGGTTAGGCCCGAAGCCGGCACCAGGTCCGTACCTTCGGGTAAAACTAACCGAGCTTGCGGTGGGCCTGACTCACACATATTCGAGAATGGATTGGTTGCGGCCCGATACCGTCAGAGTACCGTCACGCAGCCGGCCAGGCGATCGAGCGTCTGTCGTGTGCGCACGTAGCGACACGACAGGCAACAACTCGGGCCGTAGACCGACACGCAACGGGTCGCGACGTTCTACTAAGGGACAAGTGCACGACTACGCGACCGGAACATTTGCCGAAGATGGTGTACCCTCGCACTGGAAACCACGAAGGCCCATACGGGGTATCTGCGCACCAACGGAAGCCAGCCTCGTCGACGATGAATCTCCCCATTCGATCTTTTGGGTTTCTCAGGTTTACCCCTGAATGGTTTCACGTACTCTTGAAGTCTCTCTTCAAAGTTCTTTTCAACTTTCCCTCACGGTACTTGTTCGCTATCGGTCTCGTGGTCATATTTAGCCTTAGATGGAGTTTACCACCCACTTAGAGCTGCACTCTCAAGCAACCCGACTCTAAGGAGAGGTCCTCCCGAAACGCGTACCGATCGCTACGGGCCTGGCACCCTCTACGGGTAAATGGCCCCATTCAAGATGGACTTGGACGCGGTTCGACGTCACGGGATAAATGGACCCTCCTAAACACTACATTTCCCAACGGCGGAACCGCGGGATTCAGTGCTGGGCTCATTCCTGTTCGCTCGCCGCTACTAAGGAAATCCTTGTTAGTTTCTTTTCCTCCGCTTAGTAATATGCTTAAATTCAGCGGGTAATCTCGCCTACTCTGAGGTCGTCAAACGTGAAAAAAAATGTTTCGTATATTTCACCGAAAGCTTTAAAAGTACGCGAGAACGTACAGAGGAGCACAAAAAAAAAAAAAACAAAACCATATGTCTTATGCGCCACACCAAAGTGTCTTTTCTCTATATAATATATATAGTAGAGGTTTCTTCATTTTGTTCGTCGATCGGAAACTCTCGCTAGACGATCGGCCGGTTAACTTTAACGTCCGTCGAAAAGAACTTCCGGGGACTGGACGACCGACAGATCGCGCGGTCTCGCGATCGACAATGAAGAAAAAAAGACATGGGGCGACCGACAAAGGTTTGTTTTCACCTTCACCTTCTCGTGCTCTGCGTGACAACACGTTGTGGTGACAACGATGTTCGAAAGCCACTCCATAGAGGAGTATATATATATATTTTCAACACCCGGTGGGGTTTCTCTACTACACTAGACACACGGGGGTACAGAAACGCTGCACGACGCGATATCATCGATCAAACCAAAGAGACACGAGATCTCGGTCGTCATTCAATTCAACGAACGTGGCGATGGAATCCGCAACGGATTAGCGAGGACACGCGACGACGGGGAAATTATTCGACCCGATACAAGTACGCGTGCGCATCCCGCACAATGCCAAATGTTGCTATGTCCATCAGTCATCAAAGCGTTCGTAGAACGAGAGACCACTGTCTCGCGAACTCTAAGAATATGTTTGTCGAAGTCGCTGGCAACGACGACCCTCCGCCGCAATTATGTGTAGAGAGACACATCCACGCACAGACGTATTTTATTTTATATATCTCCCTGGGGCTTACGTTGCACACCACAGTTGCGCACACAGATTTTACACGGGTGTCCGGTATCTCCTTCTTTATTTGTGTCCATTCACTGTAGTCTCTTGAGACTCTTATACCTTTCATATACGCATCATTTCAGACGACGTCGGGAGCGCGTAAAATGTTCGAGAGTGAAACGCTTCTTCCGCAATGCGAATCGTTCCAGAGAGAGGAGAGAGAGATTTCGATCGTCGGAGCGGTGTTCACAGGCGGTCGTATTGAAAATACGACTCACGACGCCGCAAAACACTCACGCAAGTCCGAATGTGATACCCATTCCTATTCCCTTCTTCTCACGAAACCGTTAGACGCAATGTAAAATTTGCAATTTTCACAGAACCGCGTCAAACGCCGACGAAACGTCCATCGTTCGCTCGTACCTAGCATCTTTGCAACCCGACTCAGAAACGCTCTTTGCGCCCTCCACAATTCGAGATGGAGAGGTAAGCGACGGCGGGGACTTACAAGAGCAACGCAAGCAGTATTTGGTTACGTAAACGACCCTCAGCCAGGCGTGGTCCAGGAATTGTATCCGTAGACCGCAATGTGCGTTCGAAATGTCGATGTTCATGTGTCCTGCAGTTCACACGTTGACGCGCAATTAGCTGCGTTCTTCATGGACCCACGAGCTAAGCGATCCACCGTTCAGGGTAATCGTATAATTTGATTTATAATCAATATATAATTATGTCTCTTGTTCTGCGGTTCATAAGAACGCCGATACCTGAAAGCTCCAACCAGCGCGCGAAGGAGATTCAGGCGTCGTTTTTAAGGACGACACACGATCGTCCGTAGAAACGGAAACCGTCGCGAGTACGCGATGCAATGCGCACACGTATCCGACGGCCGGGCGGAAAATACATTGAAAAACCTTTAAAGTGGAAAACACAGGAGGAGAATTCACAAAACGACGGGGATCATAGACAACCCGATACTGGATCCCGACACTTCTCCTCCTCCTCTCTTATTGGAGAATGAACTCGATAACTAGCGGACTTCACAGCCGGCTCTGGCCGTGCGCGATCGTTCGTCCCAAGCTCTTGTGCACTGTATTATCGCCACACAGAGAGTAGAGTGTCAGAATCGCACACAGCTTTACGCGAGATACGCAGCCGGTCCTCTCGAAACACATTTCCACTTGTGCACGGAGAACGATTATTCGATACTAGCGGACTTCACAGCCGGCTCTGGCCGTGCGCGATCGTTCGTCCCAAGCTCTTGTGCACTGTATTATCGCCACACAGAGAGTAGAGTGTCAGAATCGCACACAGCTTTACGCGAGCTACGCAGCCGGTCCTCTCGAATATACGTGTTCGTCAACGAACACGCATGCGGCGACGTTTTGTGCTCTATGTTATACGCGAACTCGATAAATAGAGCGGGACTCACAGCCGGCTCTGGCAGCGGTCATTCGTCCCACGCTCGTGTGTGCGCTATCGCCACACAGAGTAGGGTGTCAGACTCACGCAGCTTTAAAAGCGAGCTTCACAGCAGGTCCTTCTCTCATCCTATTCCTCGACGTTCGTGACAGAACACAACGCGTTCACCGCAAGTTTTCCACAGGCTACCCTGTTGTTGTCCTCTCTTTCTCTAGAGGAGAGACAACACCACCGTTTCCAATGGACGTATCTCGGACACCACAGGCGAAGACCGAGGAAGCGCGATATGTGGATTCGAATCGACGCTTACATCCCTGTTCTTGCGACCGTAATTGTCCATATAATTGTCGAGAGCCTACACACAGGCAGACCAATGGCGTATATTATAGTATACACGTCTCTTTGACACGAGGTATTTTTATCAAAGAGAACACGATCCATCAGGTGGCGGGTGAAAAACATCGATTCGTAACGACGGGTATTTCTATATTCGTGGTTAAGCTATAACATTCAGCGTCCGACGGGAAACCGCACCCTATTGATCGTTCGAGTTTGCAATGTGAACGTCGGTGACGATTCCCGAAGACCCGAAGTACAGCTCTTCGCACTCACTCCCCAATACAAGTAAACGATGCGATGCTCCACCTTCACGCAAGCACCCTCTGTTTCCTCGTGTGTCATTCTCATTGAGATCTTTCGTCCCATTGTCGAAAGAGTGCATATATTATATATTGCCGTGTTTGTGCACAAATGGTCTGGCGGGCTCTCTGCGCCTTAATTTTGGACGGGAGAATCGTACGCTTTGAGTAACTATGTACTCCATGCGTAACTATGACCTCCACACGTAAGCCGTTGCATGGGGAGTAGTTCGTCGCTATACACATCCCCTACACCCCTTTTTCTTTATTTTCTCATCATACGATGATTACACAGGAGAGTGAATTCCTTTTATTATAACCTTGTACTCTCCTGTTGGTCTTTTCTGTGTGCTTTGAAAGCATTTTTGTATGTATATATATATATATATATATATTCATGGATCTGGCAGATGTTTGATTTGTAATGATCCTTCCGCAGGTTCACCTACGGAAACCTTGTTACGACTTTTACTTCCTCTAAATGATCAAGTTTGGTCATCTTCCCGGCAACATCGGCAATGCCGAAACATTGCCGCGTACTAGTCCGAAGACCTCACTAAATCATTCAATCGGTAGTAGCGACGGGCGGTGTGTACAAAGGGCAGGGACGTAATCAACGCGAGCTTATGACTCGCGCTTACTGGGAATTCCTCGTTCATGGGGAATAATTGCAAGCCCCAATCCCTAGCACGAAGGAGGTTCAACGGGTTACCCGGGCCTTTCGGCCAGGAAAAACACGCTGATTCCTTCAGTGTAGCGCGCGTGCGGCCCAGAACATCTAAGGGCATCACAGACCTGTTATTGCTCAATCTCGTGCGGCTAGAAGCCGCCTGTCCCTCTAAGAAGATTTGTTTGTACGTTGGTAGTAAAAACCCACCGACAGAAGCCGGGGGCCTTCGAGATACCATAGTTACGTCTATTTAGCAGGCTAGAGTTTCGTTCGTTATCGGAATTAACCAGACAAATCGCTCCACCAACTAAGAACGGCCATGCACCACCACCCACCGAATCAAGAAAGAGCTATCAATCTGTCAATCCTTCCGGTGTCCGGGCCTGGTGAGGTTTCCCGTGTTGAGTCAAATTAAGCCGCAGGCTCCACTCCTGGTGGTGCCCTTCCGTCAATTCCTTTAAGTTTCAGCTTTGCAACCATACTTCCCCCGGAACCCAAAAGCTTTCGTAAAGCATTTTCCCACGAAAAAAAAGGGTTAGGGTTAGGGTTAGGGTAGTGGAACCTCCGAGCACTCGTAGGTTCCATTCTCGCTTCTCTAGAATTAGAGAAGGGGGTTTTTAGTAAATGGTGTAAGGAGGTTGGCAACTCCGAGACGTGTAGAAAATAAGCCATAATACTCGTTTCTGAACGGGGTTCTGTATGAAAGGTTGTGAAGATGCATACTCCGAAAGGTTTGCGGTGGTGTGTTCGCGCAGTATTACCCAGAGGACGGCGAGCAGTACCCGGGATCATCCCAGACCGGGTAGACCCCCACGCTGTGCATAGGATCAATCGGTGTAGTGCAGGATGTTAAAGAGAAGAAGGTTGGAGTAGTGTATGCTCAAGGCTAGGGTACTGCAAGGAGGTTGCACAACCCCAAGCTGTTGTGGTGCTGGTGCAAGAAAAAGGGGTCCCCTCCTACCTGCTAAAACAGGCACCTACCGGCCACTTTGGGAGCAATCCTACAGCAGAGGGAAGAGTAGCCGAACCATGTACAGCCAGTGGCGCCCTCTCATTGAGAGGAGCACAAACCGTCTAGGGTAAAGCCCTGTTCTCGGGGGCGTAAAGGAGCTACGGCCCCGGGAGATATCTAGACTTGGTCAGCACGTCACCCGTTTATTCTGGGATTGTCGGAGGTACCAGTTGTTGACGTAGGACGGTCTATGCCCCCTGCTTCTTTCGGGTGTTCTCGCAGGTGATCAAGAACACGTCCACTTTTTTCTTTTTTCCCTCTGACATATGGTGACACTAGTACGAAAATTGTATGCTCTGTTCTTTGCTGTGCGTTCCGTGTTGTCTTTATCCCAAGGATACATAAACGGGAGTTGCGACAGTGTGTAAAGTGATGAGTAGATTGGGTGTGTTTAGGCGCAGTATGGGGGGGGGGGGGTATCTCCAGCAGCATGGGCATAGCCCACAGCCCGGTAGTAATACCGGACATGTGGACGATATGGTGCTAAGGCTTGAGGAAATACCGGTCAGGGTGATACAAGCTTCAGATTGGAGGGTTGAAGGGAAGGTTGCGATAGACGCAAACGAGCCAGGTTCAGTAGAGGTCAGCAGTAGAGGCATAGATGCCACGGAAGGGGAGTGTGTTGGAGGGGCGGGGCTTTTCTGTGGGGACGCGTTGCCCATATGCGGCAAGGATGTCATGACAGGTAAGAGCGAGGGGGATGTCCCGTTCTTTCAGGGCGACCTGGGAGAGATGTCCAGTAGGATCCTGAAGCTGGCAGGAGAGCAGAGGCTAGAGGAGCGAGCGGAGTATGATCGCCTGAGGCTCTGGACGATGTATGCTGGAGCCGGTGCGGTACCACCCGCATATATTAACCGACGTCCTCTGACGAAGTGGGAGGAGGAAGGAAACCGGTTGGCACCCAGTGTGGACGAAGTTGAGAGCAGGAAAGACGCAGAGAGGAAGGGAAGGGTAGCTACAAATTCTGCTGGAGAAGGTGAGAAGAAGAAGGAGGGCCACTCGCGTCCGAAAAGGGCCTTGGGGTTACGGGCCGGTGCCATGGCGGATAGAATCAAGAGTGACCCTTTGAGGGTGATGGGTGTGCTCGGGGCCGGCGGCAACAATCGCAGGTGGGCGATCCAGGTAGCACGGGCGATTTTGCGTGGGGGGATAGGCGAGGGTACCCTTCGCAGCTGGGCTGCCAGGGCACCGGCTTGGGCCGGGACGGATCGTCGCCAATTCGCGCAACAGGTAAAGGATGCGGTTGAGTTATGGGCCAACGGTAGGGGGGGGGTTAGAGGACGTGGGCGGTGAAGGGGAACCAATGACGAGGGATAGGACCATGGAGGGAATGCCTCTCGCTGACGGCGGTGAGCGGTGGACCGGGGACGTGATCCGTGCTCGTGACGCCTTTTCTAGGATGCTAATCTCCAGCCCTGTGGCTGCAGGCGTACGCGAGTGCGGGGTGTGCCCGTTCTGTCTGTTTTCCGAGCTGTCGGGCGAGGAGGTGCCCAAGGTGGTAGAATATGGTGGGAGAGCTTGCCGAGAATACGGGCCTGGCAAATTGGAGGAACGCCTCGCGAGAGGCCTGCTCAATTAGGGCTGGCTGGAGGCTGCTGCTGCAGCACATAACAAGGAAATGCACGCTACCAACGGCAATATTGATTGCATTTATGAAAACCATCCGAGCCGGTCGCTTACAATGGACTACATGCATGGGATGTTTTGGGATAAAGCTACCATACAGGATGAGTCGGTTAGAGGGGAGGGCTCTGCAGTGGTCAAGCTGACGGGTGAGTTACCGAAGGTATACTACTCACGTGAAGCACAACGTGGCCACCAGGCCTACACTAATGCAGGGACTCTACACCAGTTATTTTCCACGCGAGAGCGTCGCGATGAACCTGGCCATCAGGAAGGCGGTGGGACGGTCGGTTCGTCCCAGGCCGCGGGGAATGCTGCGGGGTCAGCAAGTCCTAGTACAAGTACAAAGAAAGGTAAGTTGCGATCAAGTCTTCTCCGAGCGCGCACACGAGCGAAGGCAATATCGGTCACCAGCATGGTTAAAGATGGTGAGGTGGGACAAGAATCGCTACTGGATGATTTTGACGTGCAAATCACCGAAGCTGGAGCCAAAGCGTTCGAAGAGGGCGCTAAGAAGTTGAAATGGGCGGCTGTGGGGGTTCATCCGGGTGTGAGCTGCGGGAATCTAGTGCGTACAGGCTCTGGCGACCACATGATTGAAGCAGCCACGAACGCCCAGTGTAGTGCACCCGGGTTGTTAAACGTCGCGAAAGCCCCGATCGCGTATGGATACTTGGTGGGGTTAACGCACTTAGCGGCAGCAGTAGATAGTGTTATAACCGGATGCCAGCCCGACATTAGGGGACTGGCTCTCAAGGTGGATCTCTACGATGAACTGAGGGGAAAGAGGATGGCCCAACCGAGCGGCGTTGAGTACGCGTGGGCGGAGCCCGACCATGGGAGGGATACCAAGATGGGAGGAGCCCGAAATAGTGCACATGAATGGCATGGGAGGATGGTCGTACGAGGCCGTCTTCGTGACGATGGATGTGCTTAACGACGCATTACGGACCCAGAGTCTGCTGAGGGTAAACGGACAAGGGGGAGAACTCTGGGCGCTGAACGATGAAAAAATCAGAATCATTCCGCTAGGGGACAACGATCCAGGGGGCGTAGGGAGAGATATGTGGGTTTTAGTCCACTTAAAATATCCACTGAGTATGGTATTTGATGCGTTTGACATGCGTGTTGTTGGCGGGGGCAAACAATCAAGAACTGAAATATTCGCGAGGACGGCAGGACTAGTAGACATTCACGATAAAGCAGATAAGATTATCTTCGTGTCGATTCAGAAGAATGTGGGGAGCGTGTTGCTTGGGGGAAGGAATTACAACGTGATATCGACGGACAGACACGGTGCACTGCCTCAGCGTACAGTAATACCCACGGTAAACGTTGACCGAAGTATTTGCCGCATAGTGGAGGGAGTCCTGCGGTCATCTATTTCGTTGAGGGCGGCCTTTGAGGCCTACATAACCCCATGGGTTCCTAAAGGTGTGGATTGGGTGGCCGTGAATGCCCTGTCCGTGGTGTCAACAGTGAGGTGGCACCAAAGGATTGAGGCTTTCTCTGGGCCCGGGGGTGCAGAGTTCCAATGTGTCGGAGCGCCTAAGGGAGTATTAGAGGCTATGGGCTTAAAGCCGGACCCTGCTGTCACAAACGAATCGTACGCGGATTATGGCGGGAGTGGGGCAGTAAACGGAATGGATCAAAGATTTGTCCAGAAATCAAAAGCACGGATGAATCCCATGTTCTCTGTCGGTGCATGGCCCAACGAGGTGAGCTTGGCATTGGCGAGTGGTTACGCAGTTCTGGATATTCCTGTAGAGTGTGACAAGGTGCAGAGGATGGCTAGGACGGCTAGTGGAGCCGCTGGTAGGCTCTGCAGGGGTAGGTTCCTCCGCTGCTGTTTTGAGCAGTGAAAACGCTGTGCAGGACAAACCGATAGGGTAGCCTTTCCTGGAGACGTTCCGGGAGTGGAACGGTTCTGGAGTGGAATAATCCGGCGTATAGGTGTGGATGGTGCGTGCGTCACGTGGTTTGCCGAGAATTTCCTGATGGCGGGGATCTCTTGGTTTTGGAATATGAACCTCTGCCCGGCTATAGGGGGGGTTGGGACTTTAACGGGGGTGCGGACCATCTCCGGGTGGATGCGTAGTAAAGAGAACACAGAATGGAGTGGGTTCTGCATAGCGGGCACAGGACGACCCGTGAACGACAAATATGTCCTGGACGACGCGGGTCGCCATTGGTCGGAGGGTTGCTACAGGCAACTCGGCCCGGGGGAGGACGACCCTCAACTTGAACGGGCGCTGTGTCGATTAGACTTATTGCGGTATGACGCACACGATTGGGGGTTGCCATACGATGATCACCCGAACTATACGGAGGTTAGTGGGATCTGTTTCCCCGTCGATTCGGCGTTCGGCGGAGTGTTGGCGTACAGTATGGGCTGGCACGACCGGGGGGCGGGAGTGCCGAAAGAAGACGCATGGGGTTGGGGTTTGCAGACTCTCATAAAAGATTATCAACAGAAGAGTCTCAAGTCAGTAGTCATCCCTAGAGGCACAGGTAATGTTATCATGGCGGCAGGGTTCAGTTCCGGGACCATGCTGTACTACGGCAGTGCCGATCCTCCAGTCACCGGTATAAACCAACACTACCTTGAGAGAGCGATAGGAGTCAAGGACCCAACATTTAAGGGGAGGTTAAAAGGAAGAGGGGGAGTATCAGCGCCCGATGCTGCCTCCGAGGTCCCCAACATCAAAGACGAACTGAGAACGAAAAGGATGTTGGAGTTAGAGAGGGAAAAAGAGGTGCTGAGTGCGGTCCGCCCGGCGGAACAGAGAATATATCAGAATTTCGAAGATCCAGACTGGCAGGTTCCGATCAAGATAACGGACCCGCAGATAACAACAGTGAGCGGGAAAGTGATAGCCACCCCATCTGGGGTAGAAGAACATGGGCCAAAAGAAGCCCAACAGCAGCTCGAGGCCGCCGCTGTGCAGAGGAAGGAGTAGATTGGGGGGAAACACCCCCAATCTACCCGGAATGGGTGTGGAGCAAGCATCTGTTTAGGATGAAGATGGAGGAAAAATTGAAAGATCTCAGGATGGAGTTCGGAGTTGATTTGGATTGTGGATGTGGCACACCGGCATGGGAGGTGGACGACGATGAGTTCATGTTATAGAACCTGAAATATAGGTTGGGACCCCAGGAATGTAGAGGGTGCGTCATTGGGAACTTAGTAGGAAAAGATTACCAGCGATAGTTTTCTCACTAGGACACCCGGTGAAAACAGATTTGGAGCAGGTAGAAGGGGTGAGGGGGACGAAAAGACAAACTTGATCCGATCGACTTGAAAATTTATAGGGGGCTATTTTCGAGGATGACGAGCAAGTAGGGGGTAAAAGGGAGAAATCTTCTCCCCCTTGCAAACCATTTCCCGAACCCCCCCCCCCCCCCCAGGAGATATCGAGGATAGGAGGGTCGTTTTTGGGAGTTGGAAGGGAGCCGTGTACATTACTCGGTAGGCGTGGCCAAGACCTATCCAACGAGCCCTTGAACGCGCAAATCGGAGCAAGTTGAAAAATTTGTATACCGGGTGGCGAATTAGTAGTTCGGAAGAAAATAATAAAACTGAGGGCGTGGGCCGGTTGTAGGGGAGATTTTAGGAGAAGGATAAGGGGTGGGGTTCGGACCCCGTCTTGAGACCGACACCCGAAAACCCCCCCTTTTTAACGAAATTCCGGCTTTTGCGAACTAAAAGACACGATTTTAGGAAAAAATACTGGTTAGTGCGGGTGATAGGAAGCCCTAGGGCTCTACGATAAGACCAAAAAAAGTTGGGTTTGTAACCGTGTCGGTTACATACACACATACCGCACGTATCGGTCGGCGATACGACCCCACCACCGTACCATACTACGTTGTTCGCGAGTCCAGAGATAGTGAGGGATCGCGAGATATCGCGATCCTTGTCGAGTTGCGCACGCATCGATCCCCACTCGATAATGATCGAAGGAGGTCGATGCGAGCCAGCGATCGAGCACTCTACGTCTGGAAGCGGTCCGAGAAACACGCGTTTAAGAATTGTGTCTGTTCGACGAAACACGGTACCCGTTCGAGGAGTCAAACCGACTCGGCAGAGCAAGGCAAACCGTCCTTCCTGCTCTCAACGCGTACGCGCCTCAAACCGAGGAGTCACGAGCGCAAACCGCGCCGTGGCACTGTCGAAACGTTTTATATAAAGCTTCGTGACTCTCGGACGTGACCGCGTAGTAGTCAAACGAAATTACATAATTTTCACTCGCCTAAAGATTGATCGAGAAATGTTTAATTATCGATTCCGAAGTGAGGCGGTACTAGTGTCAGTGTAGATCACTTGCAGCGAGCAAATCGCGAGTACGATTTAGGAGCGACGGCGAGTGGAAGGCGCCGTGTGTCGGTACGACACGATTTTATAAAATTTAGAGAACTGCGTCGCGCAGCGATAGAAACGCGTCGCGAAGCGTGCGATCATCGCGTCGAACAGACACAGTAGATTCACTTCGTCCTTCAAATATAAATATTAGTATAGGGTACGTATAAGTATTGTTTCAAAGATACGGTACGTACTATACGGGTCGAAGCGAGACAGTCAATCATCGCATGATCGCGGTGGTTCTTCCGAAACCTCAACAGAGCGTACTCTGAGGCTACGAAACGTACCAAAGGGTAAACTCCTGGGTTCCGAGGGACTGCCGAGGTTTTCTGTGAGTCTCGTCTGGATCGAGACTATTTCACTTCGCACAATCAGGGTTCTTCTGCCGTGACCTTAATCGAGGGTACTCCGAGGCCACGCACCGTGCCAGAGGGTACTCTTCTGGGTCCCGTGGAATTACCGAGGTTTGGTGTGGGTCTCGACCAGGTTCGAGGCGATTGTACTTCGTACGATCGCGGCTACTCTGTCGTGACCTTATCAGAGCTTGCTCCGAGGCCACGTATCGTGCCGAAGGGTAGACTCCTGGGTCCCGTCGAGCGACCGAGGTTTAGTGCGAGTCTCCCCCGAATCGGTACGAAAGAGCATCGCACGATCCCGAGTATTCTGTCGTGACCTTTGTCCGAGATCACTCCGAGGCCACGTATCGTGCCAAAGGGTGAACTTATAGGTCCCGTGGAATAATCGAGGTTTAGTGCACGTCTCTACTGAATCGAGACGATCGCGCCTTGCACGATCGTGGACACTCTGCCGTGACCAATATCCGAGAATACTCCGAGGCCATGTATCATGCCAGAGGGTAGACTCGTGCGTTCCGTGGAGTGACCAAGGTTTAGTGTGCGTCTCCACTCAGGCCACTTGTCCGAACATCGTCCAGGTGCCTGGATGGTCTGACGGGTACGACGTCGTTCGATCGCGGATTTCGGGTCAGATAGGAGCGATCGGACTTTGCACGGACACTGACACTCTGCCGCCGCCTCGCCCGAGACTGCTTAGAGGCCACGATTACGTGCCGAAGAGCAGAATCATTGGAAGCGTGGAGTGACGGCGATTTCGTGTTTGTCTCCATCCTGATCACTCGTACGATTATCCGGCCGAGTGTAGGGACGGTCAGACGGGTCACGAACTGCTTGTCGCGGGGCGCGATCCGTGCTGAGTGATTTTCTAAACCGATTCCGAAAACCGGGCGTAGAGTCGAGCGAGCGTCTTTCACGCGTTCATAATACTTTGTCGCGAGCCGTCGGCACGGGAGGCCGACCTATTGTTCCACACGCTACCTGGAATTACTGTATCCAAACACACACGATGGTTCTTACGAGAATATATCATCTTTTGTTACCTTATCTGGGCTACGAATATCTCATTTAACTCGTCCATACCTCGCCGCTTTCCAGTGCCTGGAGGCACGAATCCATTCCTGCTCGCGGACGTGCAAGCTTCGAGAAATTAGGGTAGTAACCGACCCTGCGAGACGGTTAGGGATAGTCTCGAGACGCAAAGTAGAGATACGAGTAACAGCGTACGCGAATCGGTAGAAACGGAAGGAAAGAACGGTTACAGGTTTTATTACCCAAAAAACCCCTGTTTGCTCTTGCCCCGAGCACGAAAAACGCGGTTTTTTGCAAAATACGGAGGCTTTGGCGAGACCTACCTCTAGGGTAACAAACGAAACTGTAATTAAAATAATTTTTAAGTTAACTTAGCTTAGATTAGATTATAGTTTTACACAAAAAATTTTGGCGTGCGATAATATAGATATAGGTGCGAGCGAGCGAAGGAAGTCGAGTCCCCCCCCCCCCCCCCCGGTAAATTTAGATTGTTAGATTTTTTAGACTTAGATTTTGTTCAGGATTCAAGCGTTGGAATTCGGCGGCTATTGTCTTAGCTGGCGACCGCTGTTTCATACGGTTTTTGTCTCGCATGTCAACACGCGGCAAGAACGCGTGTCGCCGTTGCTCGACACCGCGTAGCAACAGTTTCGTCTCTCATTGGCCGAATTTCAACGCTTGAATCCTTCAAATCGAGACAAACAAGGATTATCCGATTCGGGAGCACCAATCACGGTGCTCCACATTCGATGGTCCTTGTTATTTAAGGCACCTGCGGTGGGACTTAGAAAAATTTTCGTCGAACGTCCGACGGAGTAGTACATCCTTCCATTATTTGCTAATAACTCGATAAATAATAATTGTAGCGAGTTTGGTGTTATGATATATATTGTTAGAAACCGTCTATATTACAGTGATATCACGTCGAAAATCGTCTAGGACCGATACGGAAAAAGTTTCCTCTTAGCGGTGGGACTTAGAAAAATTTTCGTCGAACGTCCGACGGAGTTTCGTGTTTCCGCTGGTGGGTCCCGCGTGCCTTCTCGCTCTCTTAATGTTCGCCTCTCGCATCGCTCTCGTAACGTTCGTCAATTGCCGTCGCCAAGGTATATTCAATTCGCACAGTAATAGTTCTCGCGCCCGTTCGCTGATCTCTCGCGCTCTCGAAAAATACTCGTTTGTATTTTTCTCGCGCTCTTTCGCGCCGCGTTACGAGCCTTCTGCTTCGCGTCAAGATCTCCGTCGTCCGCGTCGAAGATTTCCGTCTCGCGACGGCACGTGTTTCGTGTCGTTCAAGATCTCCGCTTCGCGATCCGACGGCAGAAGTTTGCTCGCGCTAGATCTCCGCTCGTCCGCCGGCTCGCGCCTCTCACGGCGCATTGTAAGTGCGAGTACTATATAAAAGTGCAGTTCAACCTTTAATTCTCGCTCTCTCTCTCTGTCTCAACCTCTCATTGACCCATCCTGTGGATTCCTTTGCGCGCTCAAATCTGAGTGGTCCCGGCAGCAGGCTGCTCCGACCGTCGGTCGACGCCGAAACAGATTTAAATTTAGACTTTAAGAATAATATAAAGCGTAGAATACTATTAAATAGGAGAAGTAGTATAGGATAACAAGCGAGCGAGAGGAAAAATACTTAGGAAAATTTTTTAGAGGAAAAGTAGTTAGAAAATTTTTCTAACTTTCTAAGCGTATACGAACCTAACTGTTTGAACTTTGTGAACTTTTACGTATTTGAAACTGTTAAATATACAAGGAAATAGTGATATTAATTCTGTCTCTTAGTGCAACTACCCTGTGTACAGTCCTCTCCCAATTTTCGGCGAATAGCAAAAGGCACCTCGAGGAATAGGGAAGGGGGAAACAGGGTGGAACGAGAACTAGGATAGAATAAAAACAATTAAGAAATATTGGATAGGCCCCTGAAATAAAAGAGGGGGACGGAAGTCCCAAGGGGAGTAACATGGAGAAATTTTTCTCTCCGTTAAACCCGAATACCCTGAGCACCACGGACAAACAAGACTTAGAAAAACAGGGGGAAAAAAGACCGAGATCAGATAATGAAGAAAATGACTCGGGGTCAACCACGGACGCGTCGTTTAAATCGCTTTTCTCGAGGAAAAAGAAGACTAAGAAATCTGTTCGAGCAATCAGCTGTTCGGTGCCGCTGTGCGTCCGCACGCACACACGGCAAATTAGTGACTGCCGAACTTTGTTTGTATCGAGGACTCGGCCGTCGTCGCGGTTCGTCTCTCTCTCTCTCCCCGCACACTTCGGGCGGACCGAGTAGTTCGGGGTGCGCGGCGAGGGGAGAGAGCCCCGTCAATATACACGGCAATCCGTCGAGCCCTCGCTCTCTTTTCCGAGAATCGCAGTGACGGTGACAATAAATCAATTAGCTCTCCCACAAATTCCGACTTTATTTCTTGAACATTTCGCGATCGTAAGTTAAAGGTTCCAACGTTACGGAACCCAACGAAGATCCAAAACAAAATCAAAGAAGGAGTTAAAAAAGGATGACGCAGGCAATATTGTTCTGGACATCTCATCGGGGGAAGAAGAGGAAGAAAAACAAGTGGAAGACATACTAAATGCAATCAAGGATTTAGGAAAAATACTGAATAAAGTTAACACTTCAACTAGAGAAATGAGAAACTACACAGCCGATCCAAATAATGGGGTTAAAAATCTGATTAAAATGCACGCAGGGCAGGCGGACAGGAACGTCGAAGCGGTAGCCATAAGATTGCAAAACATTGAGCTTAAACTGGAAAATATACAACTGAGGGATAGCCTTCAACTTGGGGACATAGGCACCCAAAGTTCTCCTATGCAATTTGGCCCGGGGAGGATGGACCCGTATACACCCACTGAGAAAGGGAGCAAAATGTCGAAAAGCGCCCCCCCCCCCCCAAGGGGAGCGAATGATGAAGGATGGGCAGGATACAGAAACGGAGAATGAAGGGAGGGGGAAAAGGAAAGGAGGAGGGGATAGAAATGAGGATAATGGAATCGAAGGCCAAAAGGACAATGAAAACTTTACGCTAGTCGATAAGAAAAAGAAAGCAGAAGAAAAAAGGCAGGCAAACAAGAAAAAGAGAGAGGAAGAAGAGCTGCTTAAGAAGAAAAGAGAAGAGGAAAAGAGAAGGAGAGGAGAAAAAGGATTCCCGCACCCCCAAGGACAGAGGCGATTATGATTAAATCCAGCGAGACAAAAACATTCGCGGATCTTTTCAAAGAACTCAAGACCAACGCAGGAAGCAGAATGGAAGGTATCCAAACGGTGCGTAAATCGAGGGGTGGGGATTTAATCATTGAGATGGAGAAAACAGCCAACGGGGCATCCTTTGAAAGAATAGTGAAGGAAACGTTAGGGGAAGACCATGCGGTAAGGAGGCTGACGCCAAAGGTGACATTCGAAATTAAAGACGTCGATCCGACTCTCGAGAAGGAGGAAATCATCGTAGAACTGACAAGGGAGTTAAATCTGGAAACGAATGAAGTGGAAATAAAGACAACTAGATTCGAATTTGGAGGTACGAAGACGGTGATTGCTAACTTTCCGGCGAAGGTGATAGAAAAATTGGAGGGTATGAGCAAAATTAAACTAGGTTTTACCAGCTGCAGGATCAACAGGGCACAGAATCTGGTAAGATGCTTTAAATGCCATGAATTTGGCCATTTGTCTTATAATTGCAGCTGGGATACTCAAGGACAGGAGATATGTAGAAGGTGCGGCGTATCTGGGCACCAAATAAACGGCTGCCAGGCAATTAGATGCTGCGTGCTATGCACAAGGAAGGGTATTCCGGCAGCTAAGGCCGAACACGTGGCGGGGGCGGCAAACTGCCCGCAATATAAAAAATATCTGCAGCTGTTAGCTGGGAGTACCAAGCAAAATTCAATTTGAAAGTATTACAGATCAACTTGAACCATTGCAGGCTGGCCCAACACTTACTGTCACAGACTGCTATGGAAACGAAGGCGGACCTAGTATTAATTTCGGAGCCCCTGTACAATCTAGGAAATTGGATCTACTCCACAAAGGATAACGCGGCCATCTGGATAACAGGGTTCAATGGGAACAACAGGCAAGAGGACGCAGACAGGAGAGATGAAAATTTCGTGGCCGTAAGAATAAAAAATATTGTCTTCATTAGTATTTACTTACCGCCTAATACCACGGAAGAAACATACGCCCTCAGAGTGGATACAGTTTTAGACTATATTAGACAGGAAAAGGCCAAAGGAAGGAGCATAATCCTGGTTGGAGATTTCAATGCTAGATCGCCAGCGTGGGGCTCCGAAGAACAGAACCCGAAAGGGACCATACTCCTCGAGGCACTCCTTAACTGCGGCATTACACCGGTGAGGCCACTGGGGGGTGGTCCAACGTTTGAGAGAGGAAAATCGGTATCGTATTTGGATTTTGTTGCGACAACTCCCGACTTGGCCAAGTATGACGGTTTGATATCTAGAGTCCTCAACAGAGACTCAGCATCAGATCATAATTATATTTTAACAGATTTAAAAATGAAGAGCGAAAGCAGAAACGATACTAACCAGAAAATTTACAGATGGAGAATAAACCCCCAGGGCCTCACCAAGGTCAGAGATAATTTGAACAGGTCTCTAGCAGAAGCAGATCTCAACGAGGGAAATATATGGACAAGGGATCAAGAAAACAAATTCATAGTCTTGATCAAGAAAGCTTGCGAAGAATCCCTAGAAAGAACAGAGCAGAATAAAGGATGTAAAACAAGAAATAATCCCTGGTGGACCCAGGAAATAAGGGATGAGAGAGCGAAAGTACAGAAAATGAGAAGAAGAGTTCAAAGAGCTAGAAAAAGGAAAAGCACAGACGAGAGAGAATTCCTTACATTTCTGTACAAGAAAGGTAAAAAGAGATTGCAATCCTTGATAAGCAACGAAAAGAACAGAGCGTGGAAAGAACTGTGTGAGGCAATCGATAAAGACCCTTGGGGCAAGCCCTACAAAATTGTGATTAAGAGGGCCAAAAAAGGGACCCCCCCTGCTTCCCTCTCACGGGAATTTGCGGAATCGGTGATGAGAGGGCTATTCCCACAACTCCATGAGGTATCAGAAGCAAGGGACCTAAAGGATACAGAGATATCTGAGAGAAATAGAGAACGTGACGGGGAGCACGAACAAAGGGCCGAATTCCCGGAATTTTCCCTTGAAGAATTGAAAGAGGCAGCTAAATTGCTGAAAACAGGTAAAGCAGCGGGCCTGGATGGCATCCCACCAGAATTAATTAAGGCAACGGTGCAATTTAGGCCGGATCGGTTCATCGTATTATACAATAGTATAACTAAAAGAGGCAAAATACCACAAACATGGAAGGAGGCAAAAACAATCTTGCTGGGAAAAGATGGGAAAGATCCTGCGGAGCCTTCAGCTTACAGACCCATCTGCATCATAGACGCGATGGCAAAGCTTTTCGAGTACATGGTTAAAAAGAGACTGTACAGGGAACTAGGCGAGGACCCCTTTAACCAAAACCAGTTTGGTTTCTCAAAAGGAAAGTCAACCATCCATCCCATGGAAAAGATAAGAGAAGCGGCAAATGAGGCAGTGAGAAAACAACGGTTTGCTGCCATGATAGCGTTAGACGTCAAGAACGCGTTCAACACCCTCAGCTGGCCATCAATAATTAGGGAAATGGAAAGAAGGAACTTACCGGAATACTTGGTAAGGCTAATTAAAAACTATTTCAGGTCAAGAATAGTAACTTATCAGACTGAAGAAGGACCGATAAGAATACAGATGCAGATGGGGGTGCCACAGGGATCGGTATTAGGACCCTTTTTATGGAACCTCGTGTACGACGGACTACTGAAACGACCGTTGCCGCCTATGTCGATGAGACTGGCGTTTGCTGATGACGTCGTCATCATTGCGCAGGCAGCCACCATAAACAGACTCAAAATAAGGGCGGAATCCATTGTAGAAGATACGAAAAACTGGATGCTAACAGCAGGGTTATCTTTAGCGGAAAACAAAACGGAGGTAATTATGCTAAACCGGAAAAAACTGGAAGAGAACTTCTGCCTAAAAATCGGAGAAGCGGAAATAAAACCAGGCTCCCATCTTAAATACTTGGGCGTCACTTTTGACGATGGCAGGAGCTTTAAAAAGCACATCGAGATGGCTACAAACAAAGCAATTAGGACCCTGGCGGCCCTAAGCGGCCTAATGACAAACGCCATGAGAGCCAGACAATCTGTAAGAAGATTATATTACATGACAATTGAGTCGATAGTCCTATACGGAGCTCCCATATGGGCAGAAGTGATTGAAAATAATACGAACTGGGCGCTTCTGAGAAGGACGCAAAGAATAGGACTATCAAGGGTAGTATCATCTTATAGAACCGTCCCTTTGGAAACTCTATGTGTGCTCTCTGGAATCACCCCTTGGAATTTGAAGATACAGGAAAGAAGAACGTTATTCGAATGGGAAGAAAAGATAAACAGTGATATTAGAGATATCAGAGGAAGATTAGAAAGAAGAGAACCCATTCAGAACGACTACCCGGAAATGGCAATATTAGAAGAGGGAGAAGGCACTGAAGAAGAGCTGCAAGAAATTAAAACAGTGCTAAAGAAACTGGCTAGAAGAAGACTGAAAGAGGAATCACTAAAGGAGTGGCAAAAAGCATGGGAGACAGATATCGTGGGTAGATGGACATACAAGCTGATTCCCGATATCAAAACTTGGACAGATAGAAAACACGGTGAAATTGACTTTTACTTAACCCAGGCCCTAACAGGCCATGGTGTTTTTAATTCTTTTAGGAAGAGAATTGGAAAGGCTGAGAAGGACGACTGTTGGTTCCACCAAGGAATCCCGGACACACCCGAGCACACCCTCTTCAGCTGCCAGGAATGGTACGAGGAAAGGAAGGAGCTCGGAAACAAACTAGGACTCAGGGAGGAGGAAATAAATCACAGGACAGTCATGGAGGCCATCCTGAAAGAACAGACATCATGGGCAGCCTTCTCCACCTTCTGCAGAAACATCCTGAAGATCAAGGAGGCAGAAGAGAGGAGAAGGGAAAAGTTAGGGCTAGACAACCCCGAGACGAGGGGTACGGAGGCCGACATGGAATCGCGAGATCCGGACAGGATGGCAGGCCTATAGAGGATAATTTATAAGCTAAGTAGTCAATTAAGATAGAAATAAGATAAATAAATATTTAGATTTAGACTTAGGTATAGATACAAAAATAATCGTTTAAGAATATCCCGTATCAGTTTTCTCTCACCTCTCTCTCACTCACAGGGAATCCGGTGGAGCGGTGGAGGTGGTGAATCGGATGCCGAACAGAGGAACTGGTCAAGGGTGACGCCCCCGGGAAGTTTGAACGAGAGGGATAGAGATCTGGGCCGCTGCAGAAGGATGCCTGTGAAGGAACCCTAGTAGCACAAAATATTGTATACACATTCATATAATATTAAAAAGAGATTCAATCTTTTCTAAATATTCGAATATACATACAATATTTATTTTATATTAAGTAAAAATATTTCTTTTTAAATATTCAGGAAATATGTATTTCATGTTACGAGAAAAATATTTTTTTCTAAATATTACATAAATCTTTTTTTCATATTAGAAGTAGAATATTTTTTCCTAATATACAAATAATATTTGTTTAATATTATGAACAAAATATTTTTTCTCATTATAAAGTGAATCTTTATGTAATATTAGAAATAGAATATTTATTTTATCTATGCGGGAAATATTTTATGTTTATCATGGAAAAATATTTGTTCCCGAATATGATGCGAAGTAAAATGTTTACTTTTAATTTACTTTGAATTCGTGTTTGTCACTTAATCGACATATATTTATATTATAATAACATTAATGCGACAAAGTTATTGCATGAAAAATAATCGTGTAGCTTTTACGTCTTACGCAATGTTATTGAACTGTATGCAAAATTAAAAAGTTCGTAGTAACAGACTGGTACCTATTCGGGATAAATATTTAACTTCGGTCAATGTATTTGGGAAAGGCCCTGGCCATGTTGCAGCGAGAAACGCATTCATTCGTTAGCAAACTAACAATCAGATTGAACGGTCGGTTGCGATAGCCGAGGCACTCGACGCGACGCGACGGTCCCAAAATGATTGGGTGTCAGCGGACACCACTTCGAAACCTCCGTGAGCGAGCCCATTGACAGGGCAATATACAAACATTTAGTTTTCCAGACTATTTTCCCCATATCTTTCGCACCCAATTCATTATATAATCTAAACACAATTTCATCAAAGCGCATCCCTACTCTGACGACCAAACTGCACCACCCACTCACCAATTAGGAAACTTTTAGTCACCCCATAAAGTTTTAAGACAGCCAATAGGAAAATATCAAAGTTAACATTATACACGACACGACACCGAAAATCAGAAGACAAAATTCTCTCATATAGAACACACCTTGAATATCTCGGCTATCTCTTGTGTCTCGACTATCTCTATCGACTTGTACGTACGCGATCAAGTTTTTAAATAAGTTTTTAAATAAGTGTTGTTATTCGTGCCTCGAGTACGTGTGCTCGAGACCTGCATTTCATCGTTCGCAGAAAAGGTATGTACATTTATGTGTTATGTAATAAATAAATATATATATTTTTTTATATTAAAAAAAAATTTTTTTTTTAATTATCTGAAGAGTTGCAATATTAAAGTTTTCAAGAATAGTTTTTCATACACCGTATTTAGTTTGCAGTTACACAAATTTCATAATGGCCGAAAAACGACGTTACAAAAAATATAAATTTATAAAGAATGAACTACGGAAAACTTTCAATCAGAATCAGAGTCTCGATACAGTAAATGAAGAATCAAATAGAATAATCATGCCAACTAATAGTTCACAGACAACTAATGATCTCGCTATATCCGATCTGGATCAACAATTTGATCTTCAAATGATAAATAACAGGAATGACATTTACAGTACAAGTGATAACTGCAGTGCTATTAGAAATTTGAAATTAATTACTTTTTTTAAAAAATGGTCTCTAGGAAATAAAATTAATCATACTCAATTAAGTAATTTATTAAAGGGTTTAAAGGACATTTTTCCAGAATACAAAATTCCATGCGATTCCCGCACTCTGTTGAAAACTAAACGATCATCAAATATTGTGTCCGTTTTAAGCAAAAAGGAAAATTTAGCGCAATTTACATATTTTGGTATAAAAGAAAATCTATCAAACTTGTTGCAAACTGAAATAGGTATATTTCGTGAAATCAAAGAAACTTTAACAATTCGTTTAATTTTCAATATTGATGGTGTTCCAGTCTCAAAAAATTCGAACAAACAGTTTTGGCCCATTTTATGCAAACTGGTATTAAACAATTATATCGTGTCTCCTGTTCCGATAGCCTTATATTATGGTGATGCAAAACCAAATTCCTTAGTTGATTATTTAAATGATTTTCCAAATGAATTAAATGATATTTTAAAGCATGGATTATTTTATAATAATATTAATTTTAAAGTTTGCGTTATATGCTTTACATGTGATGCACCTGCGAGACCATTTTTAAAAAATATTAAAGGGCATACAGGTCGCAATAGTTGCGAAAGATGCACAGAAGAGGGTACATACTATAAAAAACGAATTATTTACGAAAACCATAATGCCAGTGCTCGGACACATGAAGATTTTAAAAATTTTCGCGACATCAAGCACCATAAAAACAATGAAAGGACACCCTTATTAAATATAAGCACATTAAATATAATAGAAGATTTTGCTTTAGATTATATGCATTTATGCTGTTTGGGAGTAATGAAGAAATTACTTCATCATTGGTGTAAAGTAGAGTTCAGATTACAGCAAAGGAATAAATTATCAAAACGAATGATTTCTGCAGCAAAATATTTACCTAGTGAATTTAACCGTAAATCACGATCCATATCGGAATTGCCTAGATATAAAGCTACGGAGTTTTGTTTATTTCTCTTGTATCTAGGACCCATTCTTTTAAAGAAAATTCTTCCAAATATCTTCTATAACCACTTCTTATTACTACATGCAGCTATGAGAATTCTATTACTCAATAAATTACGTGTAGATGTAAAGTGGCTAAACAAAGCTCGAGAAATGCTAATTCAATTTGTCAATGATTCTTCTGTTTTGTATGGCAGAGAATTTAGTGTATATAATGTTCACAATTTAGTGCACATTACAGACGATTTCCAAAATTTAAAATATTCTTTAGAGGAACTAAGTTGTTTTCCTCTTGAAAATTACTTAGGGAAGCTAATAAGCATGTTACGCAGGTACAATAAACCACTAGCACAGATAATAAAAAGGTTGTCGGAAAATGGAGCACCTACAATTAAAGAAACTAGTAAAAAAATATGTGTAGAATATGATAAAAAGAAAATACAATTCCCTTATTTTAATATAAAAGCTTACGGACTTCGAGACTCTTACGTTTTTGTACGGAATGATTATGTCCTACAGATCCTAGACATATCAACAAATAAAATAGTTGGTAGATTATCCACAAAATTGAAAACTTTTTACAAATACCCTATCAAATCGAAAATAGTAGGAATATTTAAATTTGATAATTTCACAGATGAAATTTTATCATGCACTCTGAATGAAATTACACATAAAGCATTTATATATAAATGCCGTTCATACTTTGTAGCATGTGAATTTCTTCATTTATCTTATTAATTATTCATTATTATTATTAGTATTTGATTATTAGTTATATTATTAGTATTATTATTATTAGTTATATTGATTACTTCTTTCTGTTATGTCTAAAGTTTTTAATATTGTGGTGTCGCGTCGATCCCGGAATTGGGGAGAATCGGCTCGCGACTGGGTAAGGGTTTAACGGCGAATGAGTGTAATTTCAAACTCCGGAGAACTAGTCTTTATTTCTAAAATGCAAGACTCGGCTTGCCTTCGGTAACTTCTAAGCAGCTCGGTGCTTGAAGGAATTCGGTTCTCTATAGTTCTAGACAGCTCGGTGTACTAGACAGTTTGGTGTATCAGACAGTTCGGTGTATCAGACAGTTCGGTGTATCAGACAGTTCTAATCTTGTTACAATATTTTGGAATAAAGAAGGCTCGGATGTGGGTGTGGTCTTAGGAAGTTGTCTATGATTGGTTGAAGGATGTGTTTTGGAAGGTGTTGGAAGTGGTGGAAAATTAGGAAGAGTGGGAGTGGAAGGTACATTTGCTTACAGGCGGCTACGGCTATAAAACTATAAATTTCGGTAAGCTAACGGTTCGCAGGTCAACATGTGATCGTCAGCTGAGGTATACTCGGGTTTTTGACTACCCTAAACTATGCTGGGTTTTTTATGGCGGTGGTCGTTGTGCCGCGGGTAGTTAGTCTAGTTGACCTTCACGGTCGTGCAGATGTCCCTTTGCAGAGGGTTTTTACGACGGAACAAATATGTCTTCAAAAAGAAGTATAATGAAAAAGCGAACTGTGATTCTGGACAGTTTCGATTCCGATTCTGAAAGCGATGAAATTCAGCAACCGCAAACAGCAGCGCCAAGTAAGTAGAACAAATGATGCATATGTTAAATCTTATTGTAAACATAAAAGTATCATAATCAATGAAATATATAATGGTAAATATACTACAAATATATGTTAAATAATAAACGTAACGATACGAATATTATATTTTATGCAATTGTACAGATAAAACTATGAATGATACGTTGACGTCGTTCACTGAAGGACAATTGACACTATTAAATCGTCAATATATAGCATTAAAATACGAAATAAAACAAATTTTCAATAAATTAGAAGGAATTGAAAGCCTATTAAATAACATAGCAGTTAATACAAATGCGTCTCAAAATATCGTGTGTCATGGCGAGGAGAGGTCGTCTTTCTTAGACCAATTGCCACTGAAATCTGTCCAAGAAGTAACGGATTTTGATACCACAATATCAGAAAGTTCTGAAAAATTTAATTCACTGGTTTGTATTCATATAAATCCAGGATAATAAAATCGTAGTGCTGTATTTTTACAACTAATTATTAGGACAATACCATTTTCTAATATTTATCAAATAAATAATCGCATATCTTCTTCCAGGTACAATTACTTTATCTAGTCGGCGGCGATACCAATAACAAAATAATATATAATATGATGAACAAACTAATATCAAACCAAGCGGCAACTTTTTATTCAGGACAGGGAAGAAAAAAAAATTACCTTTTATAAATTTAAAACTGTATGATGCTGTAACTGGTAAATATACTTATAACTTTTAAGTTTTGTTTAAAAAATATATAATATGCAACATATTTTATTTTTTATTTCATAGTAGCAACAAGAAGAAGGCAGGCGTCTATTACAGACATGGAAATAAAAACCATCCTGTCTCTATTTTTAGCAACAGCTAAATCTAGAATAAAAACTTAATTTTAAATAATTATTTAAAACATATTATATATATTATAACAAATGTACTTTTATATTATATTATATTTTATTTTATTATTTTATCATTATTATTTTTTTATACTTTTATATTATATTATTTTTATACTATACTATTATATATTATTTCATTGTTTTTACTACTCATTATATTATGCTGTATTATTTTTTTATATTTTTATAATATATTATGGAAATATATTTTTTCACAATAAAATGTTTTTGTTTATTTAGTAAATATATTCTATGTGTTTCAATGCTTACCTACGATGGAAGTACTTCAGAAAATATATATATCTGTGTTTAGGATTAAGCGTAGAGATAACTTCGTTTTAAGACGTCGATGTCGAGCGATACGCCGCGCCCGTGTTTTTGTCGATTCCTGGTATCGCGCTCGTGACGCATGATCACGTGATTACCGAGGATCACCGTTAATCGCTCGCATTACCGCGTCGCTCAGACTCGTTCTACCAACCGCTTGATTAACAGGCTTTGTATCGCGCCCAGTTATTGCAACTCTCGTCTATTTTAGCCATTCGAAATCGACCACAGTCTCGACTCGATTGCGCGCCCGCATTAGTTTACGCGAATTCAGAGGAATAAATCACGGTTGTACATCCACGTGCTCAGTCTCCATAATATTTCTTTTGATTCCCTCCTCCTGCTCGCGCTTCCTGCACCTATTCCCAATCCGGCCTCCCTTCTGTGTTTGCCCCCGATCCCTTCGAACTTTCCATACAGTCCACTCCTCACATTTTCGTTCCGGGGTCCCAAACATATTGGTCCTTCGAGCCGGATCGGTTTCGCACGGTGTATCGTGAACAGTGAGCACGTTTTTGAAGAATAAAGATGGCCGCCAAACTCGAGGACTTGCTGTTGGAGCAGGAAGCCGCCATGAAAACTCTCGCTCGGGTTCTTCCAAACGTGAAGAAAATTGGGCAGAATAATTTCACCGTGGCCAAACTCCAGCAACGCCTGGCGTTCCTTAAGGAATCATTTTCCGTCTGTCGAGAGAATGATCGACGCCTCCAGAGCTTCCGAAAAATTGAGGGAGCCCAGAAGCTGGACTACTTCAAGGACGAGCAGTTCATCCTTTGCGAGGACGAGTACCACGTGGCAGCGGATTTCATCGCCGATTGGATCCAGAAGCTGACCGCGTCCGTTCCTGCAGCGCAGCATCCAGCCACGCCAGTCGCAGCCCCATCACGCCGCGATCCCCCCCGCATGAGCCTACCGACGTTTTCCGGAGACTTCCACGACTGGGAAAGCTTCCGAGATAAGTTTACCGCCCTAATCCTCAACGATGTCTCGTTGTGCGATGTCTCGCGTCTGCATTATCTCGGGTCATGTTTAACAGGTACCGCGAGCGATCTTATCCGTAACCTGCCGATTACCGATTCGAATTTCAAAATTGCATGGAAGTTGCTCATTGCCCGGTTTGACAATAAGAGAGGTCTCGTGAATCTACATATCCAATCGCTTCACTCCCTGCCGCACGTTTCGACGGAATCCGCGAGCGAGCTGACCTCTCTGCGCGACAAAGCTAACACAGCGATTCAAGCACTGCGAAATCTCGGTCGTCCAGTAGATACCTGGGACGACATGCTCGTATTTTTAATCGTCGCGCGCCTCGACCGGTCATCCCGAAAATTGTGGGAGTTGCAGTTGGGAGCCTCTATCGAATACCCGACGTATGCCGAGCTCGAGAACTTCTTAGAGTCTCGAATTCGCGCGCTCGACGCTCTCCACCCGACATCCAAACAATCGAAGCGAAACGTAACGAGTCACGCCGCGACCTCCAACCGTTTACCGCGAATACATGTTATTTGTAATTCAAAATGCAATTTTATGCGTGAAATTTAATCGTTTGAAATTAATAATATAAATATGCAATGATAAAACATAATGAAATTAAAAAAAAAATGCGTTAGTCGGCAGGATTTGAACCCTGGTCGTCCGGCTGAAAACATGGCACGCTACCGTTGCGCCACATCGACTCTTGTTGTAGGCTAGAAAAAATACGGCATTACATGGGGAATAATGAAACTTCAATCATCAATATCTCGAAAAGTATTGGGTATCTGCCCCTATAATGGTATATATTCGTAAAGAGGAGAACGAGATCTATAAGTGTGCAAAGTTTCAACCGAATCGGTGACCCGAAGGACGTGGCATCTCCTTGTAAGATTAGTAAGCCTCGTAACTTATATATAATTTAATTGATACAATCCGAGCGGTAAGATTGTATCATGTGGGAACGTTCAATTATTAGATTAGGATATCAGGCAATAATTAAAGGTTGTAGATTACGCGAGTTAACAAACAAGACAAATATATTCTGATTTGGAATAGTTACAAGTGTGATTGTTTGTGTCGCGAGTGGATGTAGTAAGTGTACAATTAGAGAAATTGTTACCTAATGATGCACGGTGTTGACGCACTGGCAATGCGGGGTTAGATAGCGATTGTTGAATGCCAAATAGAATATATACCGAACTGACGGAATCTATAAGGTTACGTTTGATTCGAAAGGGGCTTAACCTGATCTCACTAGACTTGACGCGACGTGACTGCACGAGTACTGAACCGCGTCTGAATCTTGACTGAACCGCTTCTCGACTAACCGAAGAGGATGAAAATGCATGGGTTTATATACCCTAAAAATGAGAGAGGAATGTATCTGTTTTATTTTACGGTCGCATACTCGTATTTGTCGTTTCAAGTGAATTTAAGGTTTGCAGCTGGATCTTTTGTTTATAGGGGTAAAACGAAGGGTTAGCCACGATGTTTCCTATCAAAGACTATCTTGACAAAACATTCCAGAAGGGGATGTTTTGAAGATTTCCAATTTAGGAAATCGTACGGTGCTGTTACTGAATCATGCTTCGTGCCAGTTGCGTCCAGCCGGAGTACAATCATTAAACAAGGGGCCTGTTGGGACGCTTTTCGTTCTCAGAAAAGAGATTAGAACTTCTAATCGAAATGAACGTGGAGAAACGTCTCCATACGTAACAGAATAACGAATAGAGATAAAGTATCTTTTATTCAAATTTTCATTTAAATAATTTTTTATCCCAAATAATGCCCATCTCTGCGAGGGCCGTTAGCACCGTGAAAGATTTACTTAATATTTAATTGAATTTGATAATTACAAAGAGTGTATTATGAACAAAGTGCATGCACTTGGAACTGTTACAGAAATATGTAAGATCACCCTTTCGATGAAGTATCGAATGAGGTTTATAACACGAGCGACTGGAATCCGCCTCTTTTGAGGAGTTTAGTACACACTGCATGTCTAGCCTTCCTTTAATTAGTTTTGGAGGCAGGTCTCTGGAAGTTGTGGATGCATTCGCTTGTACGGTCTGGCTTGCGAGTCAATAGCAATTGTTAGCGTACCATAAAACTCCAGATGTGACACAGAACACAGGTAGGTGTGCTGGGCGCTATGTCACCAACGCACTAAAGGACTGAAATGAAGGAAACACTTTTGTTTTTTCAATGATCGTCGCAAAAAATTGTTCTTCCTTGAATATGGATGGTACCATGGTATTGGGTTGTAAAGGGGTGTTAAACAGAGCTGCAATGCAGCCCATAAAAAATTAGTAGAACGGTGAAATAAAGAGTAAACTAGAATGTTTTCGAGTAAAATTATTTAAAAATAGTTCTAATGTGTTTTTAAAGTCATCTAGTAAAAATCTTATGGTGCTGAGGTGGAAAAAATATTTATTCATGAAAGAAATTTTTTTTTAATTAGTAATAACAGTAGCTAAATATATGAAAAAATTTAAGATAGTGTTGATGACAATAGCTCATTATTAGATTAATATTCAGGTTGGTCGCTTTTAAACTTCGATATGAGATCTGTATTTGTTCGAATTTTTCCGGGTTTTCCATTTTTTACAACTAGAGTTTGCAACTACAGAATTGGAAAAAAATAAAATACGTATCATTACAATTAATATTATTCTTAATTTATATTAATTAGAGATTTTGTACACAAGATTTACATGTTAGTTACATATTTCATATAAAACAATTAAGCTGTACGTTCTAATCCTGGTTAAAAAAATAATGTGCGTTCAGTTTTATGCTAAAAGACTGACCGGTTCTGTTCCAGGAAAGACTTACCGGTTCTGTGCCATGCTAAAGCGGCGATGTTACGAAAGTGGGAACGCCGAAACCCCGGGCGTGAGCACTCTCATTCCTCTCTGATACAATGTAAACGGATGGAGAATCGCGCACGAATGAATGCTTAAACTTTTAGATTGTTCAATATATCCTCATAAAATTGTGACGAGCGAATGGAGGGGATTTTCCTGATGAAAATGAGGTCAAATTCGGGTGTAATCGACCAAGTTTCACTGATACGTAATGTTACGATAAAAATGACTATCTCATTAAAGACAGTCCAAATGATGTCGTGTTTGGACTCATTTTGATCGGGATGAGCTCTACAACTCATTCGTATTAACAATATTGTTCTGATTAAAAACATAAAAGCATAAATTGCCAATAATGTTGGATTCTCCATCTGCTTACATTGTAGGCTGTTGGTCGGTCTTTATAAAAAAATCTTTATTCGTCGAATAAATTCATTACGTGTGGAATAGAGATAACATAATTATTTTTATTTTATGCGTAACAAATCATTTTTTTATCTTTTATTCGCTGTTTGAAATGTCTATTTCAATAAAAATTTACCCATCTTTGCTCCTACAATTATATGATTTAATATTATATTCATTCATCCACGTGATTCTCTCTCAAACTCTATACTATTCGGAATAGTACGTTAAATAAACGATACTCTGGTTTTCAACATATTTCTGTTCCCACAGATCGATTCTTGGAACAATTATCTATAAAAAAAGTGTAAGGAAATAATGCTTGTTCATGAAATATTTTTAAATTACAAATTAAGGTATCTCATATGAAATTTGAAGTAGAAATTGATTTTCCTAAAATTATGCTTTAATCATTTCTTACGTAAAATATTTTTACGAATTTTTCGTCTTTGATATTAGTTTTACTTTTAATATTGTAAATCTTAAAAAGCAACACTAAAAAAAATATCTGTTTAATTTGAATACGTTTGTCGGAGAATGTAACATTTGATAATCGATATGGTTCCGTGATGATTCCCCTTCTCACCGACGAGAATTTCCTTCGTGGTCTTCTGCACCGACGAGATACCGTCGTTGGCCTTCTGTTTCTTACTCCAGCCAAAATCTATCCTAGAGGGCGGTAGAAAACACCGTGTTTTTCGAGCGACACATTCTCCCGTAAGGCTGGCAGTCTTTATATATATCTCGTCGATGCTTAGCAGGAAGGGTCACGCGGTATCAGGCGCAGCGAAAACATGAATTAGCGCCGACAAAATGGCCGAGCGTAATCGTGCACCCGAAATGCACATTTTTATTAATTACAAGTAAACTAGAAGGAATCTGTGATCCAAATTGTGAACGCGGCACTTTTTCGGCACGACCTACATTCTGGCACCAAAATTTCGGGGTTAAAATCCCTAAATTAAAAGATAATTTTCAATACAAAAAAATTAAAAATCTAAACAGAGGAATAGCTAAAAGCAATAACATTTAGTGCAAATCTGAAAACGGTTTTCAAATAACTCGAAAAACAAAGGCGTGCGAGGTAAAGCAAGGTAAACGAATAACGGCTTCGGCAGTTGAGCTCGGGTATGAATATATAGAATATACAGCATACACAGGCCAAATATTTGGTAAAACAAGTCAGTGGAGGCCAAGCTCGAAAAAGTGTACGCGTAGGACACAGAATAAAAGTAAGGACAATCCGGGAGATCACGAAGAAGGAGAAACCCAAAAGAAACTTATATTTCTTTTTGCAAAAACAGAACAGAAATAGCCGCATACGACCTATTAGAGGTGGAAGCCGTGTATATAAAAACAGCAACGGTTAACCAGCCCCGGGGGTTACTCCAGTTTAGACTCGCGAGGTCACCCAAAAACTCGCAACAATAAACGTGTAACGGAAGTCGAAACGCGAGGGGGGATCTATAGAGGGAAGGTCGGAAGAACGCGAAACGGAGAAATTAAAATTAGAGCGACTCGAGACCTTCTAGGAGACAGTTGAATTTTAACGTAGCTAAGCTAATTTTCAGTTCATTGCATAATATAGTGAAGTGATATCTGGGAATTATGGCAGTGTAAAAGAACTAACGGGTGAAAATAAGTGAACAAATAGACACTTAGATAAGGGAGACGGTTATTTAGTTAACTTAAAGAACAAAGAACAAATAGTGAAAAAGAACAAAAAACGTGAAGTGGGGATACGAAGGGGATAAACTTGAACTTAGGGGTTCCACTCCCGGGTTTCCCCCTGTTAGGCGATAATTAATAGTGTAAATAACAATTTAAGCTATAATTATCTAACCAAATCAAATTAAATAAAAAGAAAGAGAGATATAGGCAGAAATAGGAAATAGAAATAGGATAGTGAAGTACAAACCAAAAATTAAGAGATACATAGATAGAATAAACAAAGTAGAGTTAAATAAATTAAATAACTTAATTAATTTTAGAATTTAAAAGTAACGGGGTATATACATATATACAATTTAACATTCCGAAATCCGAATAGGCGGAGGCAGGAGTTAAAAGAAGGAAAAATTAACCTAATTAATAAATACTAGGACAATCAACAAATTAGGTAACATAGAATATAGCGGCTGTAAATAATTAAATAAATAAATAAATAGAGCTGAAAATATAGAAAATCCAGAATTAGCAAGAATAGAATAGAAGAAATAAGAGTAAAAGTTGAGAACGAGAGACTAAGTTCGAATGTTACAACAAATTATTAAATTGTTTAAACATTCGAACTTAGACTCAAAACGGTGAAAACCACCGAGCAGAGGTAATATAGTAAGTCCTTAGGGCATACATGCTGGAAAACCTAAAAATAATAACACTAAATAAATAGATTAATTAGTAAATAATAAATAATTAATAAATAGGTAGTGTAAATATAAATAGGTACAGTGAATAGAGTAGAGTAGTAGGTAGGTTAGATAGCTAGTAAGCGGAATAAATAGAAAAACTCAGATAAAGTTAACAGAAAAGAAAAGAAGAATAGGGTAAGACTAGTGAAGTGAA
Organism: Halictus rubicundus; assembly: GCF_050948215.1. Taxonomy (NCBI): domain Eukaryota; kingdom Metazoa; phylum Arthropoda; class Insecta; order Hymenoptera; family Halictidae; genus Halictus; species Halictus rubicundus. The sequence continues at coordinate 999,862 of NW_027488563.1, forward strand.
GTGAAGATAAGCGAAGTCAAAGATCACCCGAACTATACGGAGGTTAGTGGGATCTGTCTCCCCGTCGATTCGGCGTTCGGCGGAGTGTTGGCGTACAGTATGGGCTGGCACGACCGGGGGACGGGAGTGCCGAAAGAAGACGCATGGGGTTGGGGTTTGCAGACTCTCATAAAAGAGTATCAACAGAAGAGTCTCAAGTCAGTAGTCATCCCTAGAGGCACAGGTAATGTTATCATGGCGGCAGGGTTCAGTTCCGGGACCATGCTGTACTACGGCAGTGCCGATCCTCCAGTCACCGGTATAAATCAACACTACCTTGAGAGAGCGATAGGAGTCAAGGACCCAACATTTAAGGGGAGGTTAAAAGGAAGAGGGGGAGTATCAGCGCCCGATGCTGCCTCCGAGGTCCCCAACATCAAGGACGAACTGAGAACGAAAAGGATGTTGGAGTTAGAGAGGGAAAAAGAGGTGCTGAGTGCGGTCCGCCCGGCGGAACAGAGAATATATCAGAATTTCGAAGATCCAGACTGTCAGGTTCCGATCAAGATAACGGAACCGCAGATAACAACAGTGAGCGGGAAAGTGATAGCCACCCCATCTGGGGTAGAAGAACATGGGCCAAAAGAAGCCCAACAGCAGCTCGAGGCTGCCGCTGTGCAGAGGAAGGAGTAGATTGGGGGGAAACACCCCCAATCTACCCGGAATGGGTGTGGAGCAAGCATCTGTTTAGGATGAAGATGGAGGAAAAATTGAAAGATCCCAGGATGGAGTTCGGAGTTGATTTGGATTGTGGATGTGGCACACCGGCATGGGAGGTGGACTACGATGAGTTCATGTTACAGAACCTGAAATATAGGTTGGGACCCCATGAATGTAGCGGGTGCGTCATTGGGAACTTAGTAGGAAAAGATTACCAGCGATAGTTTTCTTACTAGGACACCCGGTGAAAACAGATTTGGAGCAGGTAGAAGGGGTGAGGGGGACGAAAAGACAAACTTGATCCGATCGAGTTGAAAATTTATAGGGGGCTATTTTCGAGGATGACGAGCAAGTAGGGGGTAAAAGGGAGAAATCTTCTCCCCCTTGCAAACCATTTCCCGAACCCCCCCCCCTTCGGAGATATCGAGGATAGGAGGGTCGTTTTTGGGAGTTGGAAGGGAGCCGTGTACATTACTCGGTAGGCGTGGCCAAGACCTATCCAACGAGCCCTTGAACGCGCAAATCGGAGCAAGTTGAAAAATTTGTAAGAGAAAAAGTAGTTAGAAAATTTTTCTAACTTTCTAAGCGTATACGAACCTAACTGTTTCAACTTTGTGAACTTTTACGTATTTGAAACTGTTAAATATACGAGGAAATAGTGATATTAAAAAAAAGGGTTAGGGTTAGGGTTAGGGTTAGGGTTAGGGTTAGGGTTATCGCCTGTTATGCCCCCACCATTGGGGGCGGTGAACTTGGGGGCCCGGGGTGTGAGCTGACCCGGGCCCCCGGGGGGGAGCATAGCTCCCCCCGTGATAGGCCGACACCCCCCGGGTTAGTTTCCCGGTGTAGGGGGGTGTCGGTCCGTCCCTCCCCGATTGGGGAGGGGGATCCGTGGGGGGTTGTGGGGAAAGGAAGGGTCGGGGCGTGCCGGATCACGCCTCCGACGGCCCTTCCTTCCGGTGGCGGCGTCTTCTTGCCTCGGCCGGGGCTGGTTCCTTCGGGATACCGGCTCCGAGCGGGGCACGAAGACTCCGGGAGCTGTGGGTGGACCGAGCTGGGGCTCGGGAAGCCCAATCCGAAGGCTCCAGGGATGGGGACACCGGGCGGGTCCCTCCGCGCGGGGTCTGATAGCGTAGGCAGTGGGCGAGGTTAACCCCTCCCCCGGGATATGATGATAGCTGGGAGGTGTCCTGTGGAGTACTCGCGTGATCCAGGCACCTCCCCTTTAGCTTAGGTGGGCGTGGGTTTTTAGTGGGGAATTTTCCCCAGGGGTAGTCCCACATAACCCCGGCTTCCCCCAGGGAGCCGGGGTATGCGAAAAGCATTTTCCCACGGTAAAAAAAAAAGGGTTAGGGTTGTGGAACCCCCGATTAATCGTGGGTTCCACTCTCATTCCCCTGGAAAAAAAGGAGAATGGGGTCATAGTAAATGGTGTAAAGAGGTTGGCAACTCTGAGACCTGTAGAGAATAAGACAAAGTACTCGTTTCTGAACGGGGTCCAGCGCGAAAGGTCACGAGGTTATGCAGTCCGAAAGGTTTGCTGTGGTGTGCTCGCGCAGTATTTCCCAGAGGACGGCGAGCAGTACCCGGAATCTCCTAGACGGGTAGTCCCCCACGCTGTGTATCTAAGTGACTGGAGTAACGCAGGATGTTGAAAAATTGACGTGTGGTGTAGAGTAAGTGCAAGGCCAGGGCGTTGTGGGGAGACCACACGACCCCGAGCTGTTGTGGTGCTGGTGCGAATAACCTGCAAACACAGGCGCCTACCGGCCACCTGGGGAGCAATCCCACAACGGAGGGAAGAGCGGTCGAGCTACACGCAGCTGGTGGCGTCCTCCCACCTGGGAGGAACACACACCGTCTAGGGTTAAACCCTGTTCTCGGGAGCGTAAAGGAGCTACGGTCTCGGGAGATATCTAGACTTGGTCAGCACGTCACCCGTTAATTCTGGGAGTCGTTACATAGTACCAGTCGTTGACATAGGACGGTCTATGCCCCCTGCTTCTTTCGGGTGTTCTCGCAGGTGATCAAGAACACGTCCTCTTTCTTCCCTTCTTTTACATATGGTGGCAACGATAGAAATACTCCATATGCTTACATTGTGTGCACATTGCAAAATTGATACGTAGGGTAATACAGGTGGAATTGTGGTAGTGTTTTCAGTGATTACGGCACGTCAAGATGTTTAAGCGTCGCATGGGAGGATATCCTCCGCAGCATGAGGACAGGCTACAGTTCGGGGGTACCGCTGGATATGTGGACGACATGGTTTTGAGACTCGAGGAAATTCGGGCCCAACTGCGGGGTGAGGTCTACGTCACCGATGATGAGGATCCTGTCGATCCAAATATGCCCGTCAGAGTGATACGGGCTACGGGGTGGACGAGTGAGGGTGGGTCCACGTCTGCCAGGACCGACTCCGGGTGTATCAAGAGGGACAACAGTATCCCAGCAGTAGTAGGAGAAACCTCGGCCGAGGGGGGTGAGCCTTTGGGACATAGAAACGAATACCCTGTAAGGGGCGAGGGTAAGGACGAAGATCCTCCGTTTTTCAGAGGTAACTTAGGGGAAATGTCAGAGCAGATTCTAAAGGTGGCGGCGGAGCAGAAACCAGACGACCAGGCAGAGTGTGATCGGCTAAGAACCTGGATAATGTATTCAGGGGCTGGAGTGGCGCCACCCACGTATATCAATCGGCGCCCCTTAACGAAGTGGGAAGAGGAGGGGAACCGACTAGCCCCTGTGGACGAAGCCAGAGGTAAGAAAGATGGTGAGAGGAGGGGAAGGATAATCACAAATTCGGTCGGGGAGAAAGAGAGAGGAAAGGACGGGCATACCCGCCCGAAAAGGGCCTCGGGGATGCGCGCCAGCGCTATGGCAGACAGAGTGAAGGGTGATCCAATGAGGGTGATGGGCGTACTCGGGGCTGGTGCTAATAACCGTAAGTGGGCTATCCAGGTTGCAAGGGCTATCCTCAGCGGAGGGATAGGGGAAGGTACGCTACGCAACTGGGCTGCTAGGGCCCCAGCATGGGTCGGCACAGATCGCCGTCAGTTTGCCCAGCAGGTGAAGGACGCGGTCGAGCTGTGGGCGAATGGCAAAGGAGGACTGGAAGACCACGAGAATGGTAGCGAAGCTGGAGAGGCAAGGACTCTGGGAAGGAGTATGGAAGGGGTGCCTACTACGGATCATGGTGAGCGGTGGGATGGGGATGTGGCCCGCGCGCGCGATGCCTTTTCAAGGATGTTAATCTCCAGCCCTGTGGCTGCAGGCATACGCGCGGGTGGGGTGTGTCCATTCTGCTTGTTCGCCGAAGTGTCTGGTGTCGAGGTACCTAGAGTAGTGGAATACGGCGGGAGGGCTTGCCGGGAGTATGCACCGGGCAAGCTGAGGGAGCGTCTCTCAAGTGGCTCGTTAAACTCAGGATGGTTGGAAGCAGAGGCAGCGGACCTACCCATATTCCTGCCGATACCGATGCTAGTTCAGACGGATACGGGGCAGTTTTACTGCAAAAAGCGTGCGACGAAAAGGTGTTCCATCCCGTTCATTATATGAGCAAAAAAACTACAGATGCAGAAAGAAAGTACAGCTCGTATGAATTAGAATTGTTAGCGATAGTAAGAGCAGTACAGAAGTTTCGGGTGTACCTATTAGGATTAGATTTCGCAATAATTACTGATTGCCAAGCGGTGCAAAAGACTCTGTATAAGAAAGATTTGTGTCCACGAGTTGCGAGGTGGGCGTTGACTCTCGAAGAGTTCCATTATAAAATCGAACACCGATCGGGTGAACGTCTGAAACACGTTGATGCGCTAAGTAGATATCCGGTGTTTATCGTGGAAGATAGGATGCACGAAATTATCCGGAAAACACAAAACGAAGATGAACGCATTCGAGCCATAAAACAGGTATTGGAAAGGGAAGCGTACGAGGACTATTTAATAGAACACGATTTATTGTTAAAGAGATACGGTGATAAAACTGTTGTAGTACTACCAGCGAGTATGTTTGTAGATACTATTCGACGAGTGCATGAGAATGGACATTTTGGAGTGAAGAAAGTTGTAGAGCAAATTAAGGAAGAATTTTATATCCCGAATTTAAGCGAGCGAGTAGAAAGAGTAATTAGCTGTTGCGTACCGTGCATACTAGCCGAAAAGAAAAAAGGTAAAAAGGAAGGGATGCTCTCCCCCGTTCCCAAAGGAGACACACCATTATGCACTTATCATATCGACCACCAAGGCCCGATGGTATCGACGGGAAAAAATTATAAGTATATATTAGTCGTAGTAGACGCTTTTGCTAAATTTGTATTGATTTACCCAACGAAGACGACAAATACAGCGGAAGTACTAAGTAGGTTGGTCGCGCAACAAAAAATTTTAGGAAATCCGAAGCGTATTATTTCTGATAAGGGAACCGCGTTTACGTCGAAAGAATTCAAAGAGTATTGTGCGTCGGAGTCCATCGAACATCATACGACCACAACGGGTGTACCACGCGCGAATGGACAAGTTGAGCGCGTTAACCGTACCATTATTCCGGTGTTGACAAAACTCTCGTTAGATAACCCCGACCATTGGTACAAACACGTCGACCGGTTGCAACGATGTATAAATAGCAGTTTTCAGCGTGCGGTGGGTATGACCCCATTTGAGATACTTTTTGGTGTCAAGATGCGACAAAAAGAGGATGTGAGAATTCTTTCGCTTATCGAACAAGAAACCGTTGAGATGTTCGATGCGAACCATGATAGTTTGAGGCGTGCAGCAACCGAAAATACTGTTAAGATTCAAGAGGAAAATCGTCGCGGCCATAACCGAAAATGTAAAGAAGCGGTTAAATATAAAGAAGGGGATTTAGTAGCGATCCAAAGGACGCAGTTTGGAACTGGACTAAAAATTAAACCGAAATTTCTAGGGCCGTACAAGGTTGTAAGAGTTAAACGGAATGATCGATACGAAGTCGTGCGGATTGGTGAAACTGAAGGGCCGAGAATAACATCGACCGCGGCCGATTATATGAAGCCGTATCTGGGTACATCTTCGGGGTCCGAAGATTTGCAGGATGGCCGAGTGTGGGATGCCTAGATTCCAGGAAAAAACAGGCGAAACGCGCTTCCCGCGAAGAAAAGGCGAAACGCGGATTCACAGAAAAAACGGACGAATAACGTCGAGACAAAAGACGAGCGAACAACGTCAACAAAAAATGCGAAGGAGAGACGATCAGGGGAGTCTCTCGTCGGCTGTCGCCGTGTACGGTTGTGTCGTTGTACCGATATCTTTGTTCCGTCATTTTATTTTTCTCATTAAATATAGTATATGTTCGTTACGAGTCGGCTCATTAATTGATACCTGCCCACGTGGATCGACTACTTAATTCGATCGCAACATCGTGCAAAACAGGGAAATCCTACATATATATATATTATTTAAAAAAATATTCCATGTGTTCGTTGCTCGAATCTTCTCGCGTGCCCAGGCGCTACTCGGGAGGGTGAGAGCAACGGAGGGAACCTTTATATCCTGAAAATCCTAACTAAAAGAAACCGTTAGATTGTGTACGAGCTAATTTTTTTCTTTTCTGTAAAAAGACTCTACTTGAAATTCAAAATATAATCTCAATTTATAAATAAAATATTTAATTATTGAAAAAACTAATCGACATTTTTAATTGTCGAGCAAAGAAACAAAATAATTGTCGACTTAGAAAAATTTTTATTCGCTTCAATTATTTATTTGCAATCTTTAAGGAAATATTAAAAAACCCTCGGACGATCCTTTCTACGAAGCAAAGTTTCGAAACAATGGAAAGATTACTCTGCTAAATGTAAAGTACGCGTGAAAATAATACAGGTTAAATGGATGTGCGTATTTGCTTTGTCTCGAGGATCTATCCGTCGCGAATCGTCTTTTTGTACGTGGGGATCTAGTGCCTCCGAGCAATTCAAACTAATTTTAAAATACGTTTTTTATTTAATTTTAAATAAATTTTAAAAATAAATAATTATCTTGATAATAAAAAGCGACTCTAGTTTCTTCATATTCGAAATTACGGAAGATTCTTATCTTCTCGAAAATTAGTGATTCCATTATCGAAATTTCTTTACTCATAAAAAGAAAACGCGGTGCACAAAAAGGCCCTACCTAGCTAGGAAACAGATTACTACCCGCGGAAATGGCTGGCGTTTCCACGGTCACCGTACTCGTCAAAATCAACCACTAATCAAATATAGCAATAAGAAAGACAATTGTTTGTTCACTTACTACTTGTTGAGAGGACGAGAAGCTACGTTAGAGTCCTGAAATCAAAAGAAGAAACAAAAAGATATTAAAATCAATTCGTATAATTCCATGGGGATATAAAAAGAGTCAGTTTAAATTATTTTCAAAATAAAAATAGCAAAGCTGTGGAAACGAATCGTTGCCTCAAATTGTTAACTTATATCTTTATCATATGAAAAAATTTTTTCAGCGTGTTTAGTCTGTACAATTTTTCATTAATAATTTTATAAGAAAATATGCAATAAAATAGTTTAATTGGGAAGATATGTCTTGTTACTTACATTCTCTCTCCCCTTGAAGAAAGCACGACACGATGGCTCTCGATCTTAGCTATCGATGTCGTCATTGGTCATCGTGGTAAGAAGCCTCAGGCATTCAAATAGACAGCCTCGAAGAATTCTGTAACACAAAGAACAAATTCCACAAGGTCGCATTCATCGCGGACATCGAAAAAATGTACCGCCAAATCCGGGTGCACTCAGACGACTGGGATCTCCTACGGATTCTGTGGCGTGACAACGAGAGCGAGCGGATAGACGCCTACCACCTCACGACAGTGACCTACGGCCTGACCTGCGCCCCGTACCTCGCCCTGCGCACGCTGCTGCAGCTAGCCGAGGACGAAAAGCAGCGATTCCCGAGAGGTGCGAGCATACTCCGGACGGCCACCTATGTCGAAGACATCCTCGCTGGGGCTGACAGCATCGAGGATGCCGAGAGGACGCAGAGGGAGCTCATCGGCATCTACAAGGCGGGCGGATTCGTCCTCAAGAAGTGGAGCGCCAACCACTCCGCGCTGCTCTCCGCGCTACCCGCCGACTTCTTGGCCGAGTCGTCTACGATCCCGTGGCACCCTGAGACCGGATGCAGTGCACTGGGACTGACGTGGCACCCCGCCACCGATACCTTGGCATTCTCGCTGCACGCTCCCTCAGAGACGACCTCGGAGCCGCCCACCAAGCGACGCGTGCTCTCCCAGATCGCCAAGCTGTTCGACCCGCTCGGCTGGCTCGCCCCCTTCGTCGTCCGGGGAAAAATATTCATCCAGGACCTCTGGAAGACCAACCTCGAGTGGGACGAGCGCCTCCCACCCGACACAGCAGCAGCCTGGAACACCCTGAGAGAGGACATGGACGAACTGGCGTGCATCCGGATCCCTCGATGGCTCGGAGTGGACGACACCGCCGCTACCCGACAGTTGCACGCATTTGTGGACGCGTCCGAGAAGGCATACGCCGCCGCTGTCTACATCCGCATCGAAGACTCCCACGGGGTCGCACGAGCACACCTCGTCGCCGCCAAGACCAAGGTCGCCCCACTGAAGACGGTCTCGCTGCCACGACTGGAGCTGTGCGCCGCCACACTTGGAGCGCGCCTCCTGGTGCACATCCGGCAGGAGATCCAGGTGCCCATTGACGCCGTCCACCTCTGGACCGACTCCACCGTCGCGCTGGCCTGGCTCCAGGGAGAACCAACCCGCTGGCGCACCTACGTCGCGAACCGCGTGTCGGAGGTCCAGACCGCACTGCCCGACGGTCATCTCCACCACGTGGGGACCAAGGACAACCCTGCGGACTGCGCCTCACGAGGCGTCGCAGCAGCTCAGCTGGCAAGCCACCCGCTCTGGTGGCACGGACCAAGCTGGCTCACCAGCCCAGAGGCGGGCTGGAACACCGCGCCTCCGCCGCACTGTACCACCGAGGAGGAGAGAACGCCGGCCACGTGCCTCCAGACGAGCCGCCAGGAGGACCCAGAGCTTCTCCTTCGGTTCTCGACCTTGGACCGGCTGCTCCGGGCCACCAGCTGGTGCCTCCGGTGGACCAGCCCTTCCCGGCGCGACGCAACTGCATCTCCGCCGCACCTGCGCCCCGACGAGCTCCGCCGAGCCGAGGAGACATGGATACGGCTGGTGCAGCGCCGCCACTTCGCCACCGAACTCACCGCCGTCGAACAACAGAAGCCAGTCCCGGGAGGCAGTGGACTCAGCAAACTGACACCGTTCCTCGACGTACACGGCATCCTGCGCGTGGGAGGGCGACTCCACAACGCCCTCCTGCCGTACAACGAGCAGCACCCTATCATCCTGCCCGCAGGATGCCATTTGACCCAGCTGGTCATCGAGAGCGCGCACCTCCGGACGCTGCACGGCGGAGTGCAACTGACCCTCGCAGCCCTCCGCCAAAATTACTGGATCCCCCAAGGCCGGCGACAGGTGAAGCGGTGCACCTCCCACTGCCTCCGGTGCATCCGATGGCGGGCGGCGCCGGCGACGCAGGTAATGGGCAACCTACCAACGCAGCGGGTCACCCCCTCTCGGCCCTTCCAGCACGTCGGACTGGACTACGCAGGGCCCTTCCAGCTGAAGACGACCCCCGGACGCGGCCACAAGGCCACCAAAGGCTACGTGGCCGTATTCATTTGTTTCAGCACGAGGGCCGTCCACATCGAAGCTGTGTCGGATTACTCCACCGCCGCCTTCCTGGCGGCCTTCCGCCGCTTCACGGGCCGCCGCGGAATCTGCAACAGCCTGACCAGCGACTCTGGCACCAACTTCGTGGGCGCGGACCGGGAATTGCGGCGCCTCTTCACGGCCTCGACGCGAGAAGCTGCAAGCATCGGCCGGCAGCTCGCGAAGGACGGCGTGACGTGGAAATTCATCCCCCCGGGCGCCCCACACTTTGGCGGGCTCTGGGAAGCAGCAGTCCGGTCCGTGAAGCACCACCTCGCAGAGTCGTCGCCGACGACCCCCTCACTTACGAGGAATTCTCCACCCTCCTCTGCCAGGTGGAGGCCTGCCTCAACTCCCGGTCGCTGCAAGCTCTCACCGATGACCCGGAGGACCTCACCCCGCTGACGCCAGGACACTTCCTCGTCGGCGGCCCTCTGACGGCCGTACCAGAACCGACGCTACTGGAGGTGCCAAGGTCGCGTCTAACCCGTTGGCAGCTGCTCCAGCAACGCCTGGAACATTTCTGGCGCCGATGGGCAGCGGAATACCTGCACCAACTGCAGACCAGGCCGAAGTGGACCGCCGCGGAAACCTCTCTCAAAGTCGGGGACTTAGTCCTCATAAAATCGGAGCTGACCCCCCCCCCCCCTCCAGATGGCCGCTGGGGCGCATCGACGAGGTCCACCCAGGAGCCGACGGACACGTCCGCGTCGCCACCATCAAAACAGCGACCAGCAGATACCAACGGCCGGTGACAAAGCTCGTCCCCCTGCATCGCGCGGTAGACGCGTAAACAACGGGCTCCTCGCGGACAATAACCATCCGACAACGTGTACCCCACCGCAACGTAGTATGTAAGCTCACCGCTCTGCATTTCATCGCGTCATTCATCCACTCACTAACGTTCATTAGCATCCCGCTCGCCCGCGCGCGTTCATTTCGTTCGACGATTGTCGAAGGCGGGCGGAATGTTCGAAATCGCTGCAGGCGTTACCGAGAATCTCGGTAACGCAAACATCATTTCTCGTGCCATACAGTTTTTGCGACCTAATCCGCAGACGAGCGGCCTCGGTGCGACCGTGTCTCGGCGTTGACAATAGCCAGCTGATCGAGCTCGGCGCCGAGACCGGGTGAACGCACTCAGACGTAAACTTTGTGTTTGCGTCTAAACGTTTACTTGTCGCGTGAGCCACCGTTCCCATATTCCAAAATATCAAATCCGTCACCCACCGTCCTTGTTTCCTGTGCAGTAGCGGCCGTTAGGGCATTGCCCTCGTGCGCTAGCTAACGTTCGACACTGCCAAATCCTTTGTCATTTTCAAAAACCCCACTCCTTATTCCTTCCGACGCCGGTGGCCACGCACAGTATAAATAACCCGCGATAACCGCGAAACGAGGTCTATAGACACGCTCGATCGCTCGATCACAGTCTCGTTATACTTTCGTTTATTCGTGCGCTCCACGACACTTCACTCTCCCAAATCGTGCGCTTCACGATTTGCGCGTTACATCTCCGACTTCTATATATTCTCCGCTTTCTTGTACCTCTGCACTTCACCGCTGTCTTGTATACTTTCCGCTTTGTTCTTAATACATTATTTATTATTTCATACAGTCCACTATTATTCTCTACCTGTCTCTATCGCACCCTATACCTCTTTCCTTTCGCTATAGTTCCAAACACAACTTCTACAAGAGATTGGCATTTCACCCTTTGCACTCAGCGCTGTTTTCAATCTAAAACTAAATTTTTCTTCCGTCTTACATTATTTTCATTTTATTCATACGAAACTGATCCGATTTCTACATATAATATTGAAATGTCTAGTAATTTATTAAATACAAATTTTGTAATATTTTTTGTAATTTCTTTGTGTTACGGATTGGGACGGAAAATAAACTATGCTGTACGGGACGAGCCCTTTATTACCGTCTAGCGGTTCGTCACTTACGAACTTTACACAGAATATGTACAGGGTGAAGCCAACTGCCCGGTTGGACTTCAAAATGTCAATAAATGTATGAAACTGAACTAAACGTATGTTTATTCTCAGCTTAGCGGCTGAGAACCCGATAACGAATCGCTGTGGACAGACCGGTCCCACGACGCGCGACGTCTTAACTACTGATAACGATTTTTTGAGAGGAACTATTTAGCGATGCTAACGGTTAGAGATGAACTGACGATCTGATCTTTGACGAGTCGCGAGCGGTTTTCTATCACCGCCGGAATGATGATTTGGCGGAATTTGAACCCGGGCCAATTAGAATTCTATCAGCGGCGTCGATAATCGATCCGGCGGTGACAGCCTATGGCACGACTCGTCGTCGATCGACCGTCGATCTCGCGGCGACAATAGCACCTGCCAATAGTGGGGCGGCGCGGTGGATCTCGCGTTCGAGATCTGACGCCACGCGCAGCCAATCCCAAACACTTTGAAATAATGCGACAACAATTTCTAGTGGTGCTTCAGAGTCACCACTCGAGTGCAAAGGGTTAAACTTTTTTTTTTATTTCTGAAAATTCGGTTTCGAAGCTAAAAATTCAGAGAAAATTCATAGATGTGCATCCTAAAAGATAAAATAGAAAAACTTGATTTTCCTTGTCACCCCATTACTACCCCCCATTTCGACATATAGAGTTGAAAATTGGCACAAAGTATTTTCTTTGGATAAGTTATCGAATAGTGTATTACAAATTCAATTTGGTTTGGGGGCACTTTTGACCTCCTTATCTGGCTACACCCTTTATTAAAAGAAGAAATACATTTTCATTCAACGTCTGATTCCTACAATTAACATTTTTATTTTACATAAACATCCAACCTAATCTAATTACAAGAGTCTAGTGATATGATTAATAGAAAATTCTGCATGAATTTCGAAGTGAAGGTTGATCTTGAGAAAAGTTTTGAAAATTTCGCCAATTAGAGGGTGTAGGGGTGTTTTCGTCCATTGAAAACCACGACATAAGATTTCTTTGCATTCAGAATTTACAAATGTACATCGAAATGCGTGCCGTGTGTATATACTATTTTATATTATACGTTGATACACTTTTCCTTCACCCTTAACCTTCAAATGGTGAATGTTTTTAATGATTTTATAGGTAATAAGGTCTGGATCCATTTATAAATTTCCCTTGATATCCTAACTTATAAATTTTCCTTTATGTATTTTTGATCATACTTCTGTAACTTAAATTAACCGTTACAAGTTGAGAAGTTAAATGAAGCCTTTAAGGGGCTGAATAAAAATGGATCGAGGCACTGCGATCCAAAAGTAAGCTTAATACATTCGTTAATTTAATGCGTGTGAATTTATCCACGTGACTCACTGTCAGGCTATCGTCGCAACCATGCGTTACCAATAATAAATTTAACGGCAGTATATGATGATACGTCGTTATAAGTTGCAAAAGTAAATTATACAATATAAGTATACATAAGTGTTAGAGTTTATGCGTGGATATATATTTTAACGTGTGCGTTTATCCTAATAAAGATTAAATTGGATTACAGAAACACGTGCTCTGCACGTTCCGCGTTACAAATCGCCATATTACGTAGTAGTCGTCAATTGTTCTAGAGCACGCATCTAGCCCCCCTACACTCTGGGGCTCACGTCGGATGACTCTGCCGAATATATAAAGGCGCGAATTACAACAATAAGTACTCATCATTAAAGTTGCTTTTATATATCACACAAGATGTGAAAAATTGAAGTTCATTCAGAACTACAGTGTGTTAGTTTTATTTTGAATAATGTTAGTTTTACATATTGGATACATATAAAGAAAAATAAATACGCGCGCGTCGTACAAGAGACAAACGAAAAAGACACACACTCTCTGAATACAGCGGTCAAAAACAAAAGAAACTAGAACGAAAGAAGGTCCACGAATTTTCTGGAATGGCGCATAATTTGAATATTCCAACACTCCCCCTAATTCGTGGGCCGACGCAGAATAATTCTATTCGCAAGGTACATGTCTTACAAATAAGCTTTAAGCTCTCAATTACATAGTTTCAACAATTCAACGCATTTTACATGTTTCAGTTTTGGCAGTGATTTCGTCAGTATATCAGCTGCCATGTCATTCGTAGGTTTATATTCAACCTTAATATGCCCTTGTTCCTGGGCCTCTCTAGAAAAATGAAATCGTATGTCGATGTGTTTACTTCTAGCATGATATATATTATTCGTACACAACGCGATTGCACTTTGATTGTCGCAATATACTTGTGTCTCTTTGGAAACAAATTTGGACTGCTTCATATGCTTCAATAACTCTCGCAAGTATACAATCTCTTTCGTTACTTCCGAGAGGGCTATGTATTCCGATTCCATGGTGGAAAGCGCGACACATTTTTGCTTTTTCGTCGCCCAGCTTATCGGTGCTCCACCCAAAAACGTCACAAATCCGGAACTCGAATGTCTATCCTCAAGATTTCCACCCCAATCAGAATCTACATACGCTTGTAATAACTTATTTGTCTTTTCGTACTTAATACTATAATCACATGTCCCTCGCAGATATCTTAATACGTGCTTTGCCATTTTCCAGTGTATAATTCTTGAGTTTTCGCAAAAACGACATAGAAAATTTACCGCAAACATTATATCTGGTCTAGTTGTATTGGCTAAATACAATAAGCTTCCCACTAATTGCCGATATGGTTTTTCTTTCATTTCGTCGATTTCCGAATCTGTTGGTGGTTTCAAATCTTTTACCTGTTGGTTCACATTAGCTTCTAGAGGTGTATTCGCAGTTTTACAATTTTTCATATTAAATCGCTCAAGTAAATCTTCTATATACAAACTTTGATTTAACTTTATCTTACCCTTTTGACCTTGTCTTTCAACGCGAATGCCTAAGATATTTGATACTGGCCCTAAATCATTCATGGCGAATTGCTTCTTTAGTAAGTCTTTTACAACTTTTAACTTCTTAAAATCAGCAGAGGCTATTAGCAAGTCGTCTACGTAGATTATTATTATAACATCACTTCCATTTGAGTTATCAACGTATACACACGGATTTATTTCGGACTTAATAAAGTTAATACTTATCATATACTTATTTAATTTACTATACCATTCGCGACCTGCCTGTTTTAATCCATACAATGATTTCTGTAACTTACATACTTTATCTTCTTGTCCTTTCCTTACAAATAATATTGGCTGTTCCATGTATATCTCATCGGACAACTCAGCCTGCGTATAGGCCGAAACGACATCCATATGATGGACAAACATTTCATTTTCAACACTTATAGCCAAAAGTGCTCTCAACATCTCAAATCTTGCTACAGGCGCAAACGTCTCGTCATAATCCTGTCCTGGTATTTGTTGGTCTCCGCGTGCAACTAACCTGGCTTTAAATTTTTGAATACTTCCATCCTGGTTTCGCTTTATCCTGTAAACCCATTTATTCTTTATAACCTTTTTATTCGACGGTCTACTTACCAAACTCCAGGTATTGTTGCCCTTTAGAGTGTTGAACTCAGACTCCATAGCTTCTAGTCAGAATGATTTTTCTGACGAGCGCATCGCCTCCTCAACCGTTTTCGGTACTTTGCATTCGTGACATTTTGCAACATTAGCGCTATGATACAATTTTCGCGGTCTACCACGCCGTCCGGTTCTTTCCAATTTCGGTCGTCCGCAACCTCTGTTTCGTGGGGTAGGTTCCAACATTTGGTTAATTTCCTGTTCTTCTCTTGCTGTTTCTTCCTCTTCTTCTTGAGAATCTTCAGGATCATCTTTATAGTAGTCTTCATTTATCATTTCATGCTGCTCTTCTTCCTTGTCCAGGTCCTCATACATGGGCTCTTTCGAATTCTCAATCATATCGTAGGTCAAATGTTCCAGTTCAGATTCTGGTTGCTTCTCCTTTTCGAAGTTCGTTGATTCTGGAATTTCTTCTATGAAACGTACATCTCTTCGTTTCACTACTTGGTTTGTTCCCTTTTTCCATAATCTATAAGCTTTTGCTTCCTGAGAATATCCGACTAAAATGTATTCTTCTCCTCTTGCTGCGAACTTGTTTCCTCTGTTATTTTTATTGAGTGCAATAGTTCGGCTTCCGAATGTTCTAAAATATCCTACGTATGGCTTCCTTTTGGTCCATATTTCAATAGGAGTTGCATCGTTTAACGCCTTGGTTGGGCATCTATTCCTAATGTATGCGGCTGCGCACACCGCCTCAGCCCACAACTCGTATGGTAAATTAGATTGCAACAACATACAACGCGCCATTTCTACTAGCGTCTGATTTGCGCGCTCAGCCACGCCGTTTTGTTGCGGTGTGTATTCCACACTCAACTCTCTTTGAATACCTTCTTGTTTTAAAAACTCATTGAAATTGCGAGATAGGTATTCTTTGGCATTGTCACTTCGAATCTTCTTTATTTGACGCCCTGTCTGCTTTTCAACGCGAGCTTTATACTCTTTAAATGCTTCGAAGATGTCAGACTTTTTCTTCAAAATTGCTACCTCAATGTATCTACTTTTGTCGTCAATAAAGGTTGCAAAGTATTTCGCTCCCCCTAGCGAACAGGTTTTAAATGGCCCACAAATATCGGTATGTATTAAATCTAAGACGTCGTTTTCTCTTCTTGTTGATTGCCTGAAAGGTTGCTGATGAATTTTTGCCTTCATGCATACTTCACATACTGGGTTTTCATTTTTCAAACACAATTCGTCTCTCAGTCCATCTACAATTTCTTTCTTTTTAAGTTTTCTTAAATCCTCGAAATTCAAGTGGCCCATTCTTTGATGCCATTTCATTAGATTCTTATTGCACTGTTGAGAGATCATAGCCGATTGCACTTGCTGTTCTTTTATCACATACAAGCCATCTTCCATCGTTGCTTTCATTACTGTTGATCCATCTTTGCGTCTCACGAGTGCATGATTTTCATAAAACACCACAGAATATCCATTGCTTGTAATACTCGACACAGATAATAAGTTGCTTTTAAATTCTGGAACATACATTGCTTGCTGTAATTTGATACTTTTTGTTTCTTTGGGAGTTTTTATATTTATGTTTATTTCTCCCTGTCCCTGCGAATTAATGCTATCTTCTGCTGCTGTATAAATTCTCGTTTTCTCATTGTTGTCCAGATTGTGGAACTTCTTTTCATCGTAGCACATATGTGTACTTGCTCCGCTATCCAAGCACCAAACTCCTGCTCTTCGTGTGGTAGTGCTGAAAGCAGTGGCTGTAAATGCATCCTGTGTCATTCTCTTATTTCCTAATTTTGCTTTTGATCTGCAATTTCTAGCAATGTGTCCTACTTTACCACATGTAAAACACTTAACTTCAAACTTCTTTCCTTGTTCATTGTGTGTAGTGCTTTTGTGCGTACCTTTCTTATATGAATTACCTCTACTCGACAGTAGTGCTTCTTCTGCGCCTCCTTCGTGTTCCCTTGTATTCTCAGCTCGTCTTGACTCCTCTTCGAGTATCTTGTTTCTTAATTCTTCTAAGGGTGGCATTTGCTCTCTTGATTCAATTGCTATACACAAAGTTTCATATTCATGAGGTAATGAATTCAACAACCAAATAGATAATAGATTTTCTGGCAATTTTAGCTCACATTCCTCTAGTTGTTCCGCTATGTTCATAAATTCATTTATGAACTGTGTCATGCTTTGATTTGAAGCTTTCTTTAGACGGTACAACTGCTTAAACAAAACGCATTGCCTCATTGGGCTTTTAGATTCATATTTTTCTTTCAATACTTGCCATGCATCTGCAGAGGTTTCTGCCCTTTTGACATAGTTGTATTGGTCAGGTTGTACGCTGAGGATAATCGAATCCAGAGCTTTCTCATCGTTTATAGTCCATGCCTGGTAGTTCTCTGCAGGTTTTGTAACGCTTCCATCTACGTACCCCCATAATCCATTGTAGCGAAGTATGCTCTTCATTTGGATTTTCCATGTATCGTAATTTGCAGAATTTAATTTCTGAACTTGGTCTACCTTAGCAATATTCATTTTCGATTCTTTTTGTCGAACACGTGGCACGTAGGATAACCTTACTTTTTTTTTCGGTCACTATTCGCACATTTAATTACTCATATGTACTACCTGACTTTGAGTCTTCAGGGTCTCCTGGGCCCATAACCTGTTAGTTTTATTTTGAATAATGTTAGTTTTACATATTGGATACATATAAAGAAAAATAAATACGCGCGCGTCGTACAAGAGACAAACGAAAAAGACACACACTCTCTGAATACAGCGGTCAAAAACAAAAGAAACTAGAACGAAAGAAGGTCCACGAATTTTCTGGAATGGCGCATAATTTGAATATTCCAACACAGTGATAACACTGAATTTCAACTACGATGTAACTTATTATAATAATGAAATGCTAATATATGCTCCTAACTTTCGATTGCATTAGTTCATCGGTAACAATGTTCATCAAATTTTTTTTTAATTTCCAGTCTGCAGTTGAAATTTTTTATAAATTTTCCTAGAGTGAATAAGATTTCAAAAGCTCGTTTCATTACATCACTTCAATTCGTACTAAATATTTCTTTGGAATTCTCTATTATAGCCAGACAAACTTTAATATGAAATGTAAAAACTTCAATTTTACATGACGCGATACGTCAAGTGATGACGAGATGCGAAGTACTTCATGTTTCGTAAGTAACTCAAAACGTTCAAATACTTCATTATTATTATTTTTATTGTGTTTTATATACGAGAATACGATATAGCTTCAAACTAGTGTGTTATCAAATCATTTCAACGAAAAAATTATTTCATTAGTTTTTGTCACAAAAATCTGTTTTTTGCAAAATCCTGAGGTCGTAGACAAATTTTGAGACCAGATTCAAAATCAGCGTGAAAAAAAAATCGAAAAAATCTCCAATTTTCTTGAAATTGTGCAAGTTTAACGAATTTTCTCAAGGTTAAAAAACGTTCGTACCATAATCTCGTCGCTCTACCTCATTTCCATCGAAAATTCTTTGATTTTGAATCCGATTTCGTCCAAATTGCCCACTGTGTGCCGCGCCGGGGTGTGTGTATATATATATGAAATAATAAATAATAAAAAATTACATAAAATATAAATGAAATAATTTTTTTTAAACATATGTTGGTTTTCAATAGTATTATGAAGATAAGTATCTGATCATGCTCATTACCATACAATAACTTGTTCCTTTTCATCCGGCAATCTAGTGTTAACCCTTTCGGTACGAGCGCCGGATATATCCGGCATCCATCTGATGATCTGTGTGTACGAGCACCGAATATATCCGACATCCATGTGGCAGCCTCTATGTACGAGCCCCATCTATAGTGACATTTGTTAGAAGAAACATTGTTGTATTAAGCACAGTTCTTATTTAACGCTTAGAAAAATCTTCACACAAAAGAGGACTGACCACGCGCTATGTGTGCATTTTCGGAGAGACTCGGCGCGACGCACAGTGTGACGAATGGCCTTTTTAGCTGGACTAAATTAACTTTCAAAGAAACAAAAACTAACTGTGCTAATATAATCTAAAATAACCATGTATTAAAACCCTTGAATATTAAAACTTAAAATTCTTTTGTTGTATGTTTACAGAGCGTGTAAACTTCACCTAAAAGACGAACACCTAACCTATAAATGAATGGGCACATTTCCACACGCGCTAGAAATATGTTAAAATGTACTAAGGAGTGTATAAATTTCCTATATATGATGGATATAACATCTCAAAACATGTATTCTCACTTTGGTAATTCCAAATTATCGATAACATTCCTCTATTTTTGTAAATTAAGTGTCAAAGACGGTACTTATTTTTCCACAGAAACGCCCATGTTACTACTCTTCGTTAATGAATTAGTATATGGTCCACGTAGGTCCACGCGATGATTTTTACATATATTTTTACATATTTTTACATATTTTTACATTACATATATCTAAGTAGAGGTTCTCTACTTTATTTTAATACCAAAATTGGCTTGCGCAACGTTGCGTAACTATACGAATTTTTACAATTAAGTTACGTCGTTTTACGTACACGCTCGTGACAATCATAGCTCGGGCCGGGCGTTTCGAACGCAGCCGATGCCGATTGCCGTTGCCACTTAGCGGTTTGTTTAGTCTACTCGTTGAAACCTATGGATTAAATCATTTATTATTCCAATTGACCAGATGACAGAGGAGACGCAAGAAGCGCGTGTCACGTCCGGTGGTTCGATCTCTCATGAATAAGACAAATAAAACTTCAAATAAAAATTATGCCACGCGAGGAGAGAAGAATAAATAAGATTAAGATAAGCCTTAAGATTCTAGGAAGTAAGACGGTGTCATGTCCGGTGATTCGACCGCTTAAGAATCAAACGAATAAAACTTCAGACAAAGAATTATTATGAACTATTGTTGAAACCCAATAATGTCACGCAAGGAGAAGGAAATAAATAGGATTAGGATAGGCGTTACAATTTCTAGAAAATTAGATAGCGAACAAAACAATTCCATTTATCCTCCTGCGAGAGACGCAGTAAAGATCGATGTCACCCCGAAAAATAAACAGAAAGTGTGTCCAGTTGCGCCAAGTTCCAAGAAGGCACACTAATCCCATGGTAAGAATGACGCGCATTAGATAAAAGATCAAATCAATATCCTATTGAAACAATGGACTGTCCATCCTATAAAAGGGAACCAATACTTCAAAGATCAATCATTCTGTCATAAAGTTTGAACCAGACCAGTCCGTCATTGAAGTGAAGTTCAAAGTTTAGTAAAGGTTTAAGGTTTAATAAAAGTTCAGTGTAAGTGGTGAATTGGAATTGACGACCTGCGGCTGCGATTATTGGAATTGGCGACCCGCGGCTGCGATTAGTGGACTTGCGATCTGCGACAACTACATTTGCGAAGCGATACTAACCCAGCGACTCGGTAAAAATTAACATTATTATTATACGAAATATTTGTAAGCTATCTAGTTTATGCGTTAACTACACATAATCTCTATTTGTCAAATCATATTTAAAACATCTGATTCAGCATCTAATATTGAATAAATCAATAATTTTGTTTGTTTTTGGAAAATAAGAATACAAATTATTTAAACAATCCTCAATTTCCCGAACCGTAGCCGGTGAATGCAGGTAGGTTCAAAACTGCGTCCTATCTCATAAAAATCATAATCCGTCCTACCTGGGACGTAACACGCGACATAAAGATTGTCGTAGATTTAGAGAAAAAAATACACGGAAAACGTCAAGAGTGAATACCAATTTCGACTTAATGTCAATGCTATTAATAACTTCCGACCCACTAATAAATAGTTTTCGCGAAATCCCACAAGAAAAAATTAGTTCACTGTCCCCTGAAGTTCTTGAATCATTAATAGTAAATGAAGATATAGATATTCAAGAAACAGATTCTTTATCAGAACTTGAATCTGCTGATAGAGATTCGAGTTGTGAAGAAGTTTCTACGTAGTTTCAGAAGGCAATGTCTTGTTACAACAATGAAAAATATTTACTGCCTGTTATGTATATTGTTTTTTATTTTTATTTTGCTGTAAACCCAAATATTTGTCGTAACACAAATACGTTTAGATATATTCTATTTACATTTGTTTATATTGAACAATTGGTTATGGGCCCAGAGAACGCAATCTCTGTGGACAGATAAAAAAAAACGTGTACGCGCGCGAGGCACACACGTTAGAAACACGTGTACGGGTAGCGTATAAGCCGTGCGATTCGGTGAACCGTGTGATTCGGCAGATCGGATAGCAGTGCGTCTCTAAAATTTTTTTTTCCTCTCCGTTCGCAATAAGATGTCGGAGGCCATATCCACGCGAAACGTTGAGAAGTTCAACGGGAAGAATTCCCTAATCTGGAAATTTCAGACGAATGCGATATTCATCGCGTGCGGTATCGACGACGTCGTGAACGGGACGCGCGTCAAGCCGGCGGCGGCCGACCGCCGAACAATTGAAAGTGTGGTGCAAGGATGACGCCAAAGCCATGTTTCTGATTTCATCGGCTCTGGAACCGGTACACATGCAAAGCCTCTTAACATGCAAAAGTTCGCGCGAAATGTGGACCAAATTATCCGCGATATTCGAGCAGAAATCTGAGACGAATAAATTGGTTCTGACTCAGCGATTTCACGAATTCAAGATGGAGGCGAATGATCCAGTCGTTCGTCAACCGCTATCCGTTACGGTCAGTTATTCCTTTGCAACCAATTGTTCAATAGTTTATAAGTTATTAGTTTTTCGCAACCGAATGTTCCTATTGAAGACTTTGATTTTGATCTCTGTTATTTCTTTTGTTTTATTTTGTGGCGACCATGGTGCGTGGGAACGTGGAATTTTCGGACGCGGAAATTCCATCCTTCTCAAGTGCGTACCATGGGAGGTCAGGTTGAGGGCTTGGTCATTTAAGTGACGATTGCCAGAACCTCGGCTCGACCGTTACAGTACCCTTAAGAGTGAAGTCCCCGGATGCAATGTGTGGGGGAGGAAACTTTCTCCATGCCCTTGTGGGGGTGGAAAAACTCTCCTTATTTTAACGGTTTTTCGGGGACATTATTTAACGCGCCTCAGAAACGAGAAGGGCAGAAAGCTTTGGACTCTCGCGGAGAACGATAGCTACAGAGAGTTTAGTCTGAGTCACCCGCGACGGTTTTTATACGCGAAGTTGAGTTACCGTATATTTTGTCTTCGCGTTTTTTCTCATGGACTCGAGTTTTCTCGTTTTGTTTTATAGTTGTTATTATTTGTTAATTGTTAATCGTTCTCGTTAATAAACTATATTTTTTGTTACCCGTGAAACCATCGTACTACATAACATTTCATTTACCCCACGTCACCTAAAATTTATATTTTCATGTTATTATATTTTTATTAAAATAGTAAACAATAATATGAAACAGAGTTGTTATTTATAAAGTGAAACCTTATACTAAACCAAAGAATAATTCTTTCCCGTTAGAATATATCTGAATCTCCAAAAAGTAACCTTTACTATCATTTTTCCAAAATTATACTCTTCTTGTCCCTAATTAAAAATTACGTCTTCTTTGATAATATCTACTACTTGTTAAATCATTCTGTGTTACATAGATCCATTACTAACTTTGTTGTATTTTTTACTTAATTATAAATCACTTAAAATATATTGTTTAATTAACAAAAACCAACTAAATGTTGTAAAAAATTAATTATTCATATTTTATACAACTGTAAACATATTAATCGATAAATATAGAAAAATAGGCGATTTAGAAGTTTGTCCAGCTAAAAAGGCCATTCGTCACACTGTGCAGCGCCTTGTACAGCAGGAGTGTCACGGCGGACAGAGCGCTCGTACCGAAAGGGTTAAATAAGTTTAAATAATGGTCATTGATGGTTGATTATTCCAATCATGAAACAGCATGAAATTTTTTTTATGGACAAGAAAACTGAAGTAAATTATTGCGGCAAAGTCGGCCTCTCTCAATTTTATGCTAATAATTATTTAATATGTAACTATAATATGTAATTTTTCAAGCGCACTTTGAAGGTCCAGTGAAAAGTTAAACAAGCGTCCCATTCAGCAAGCCTTGAGGCGGACAAGGGCGGTCGTCGCGTCGATGTCCGCGAGCGTAGCTGAGGGAACTGTGACGTCAGCGGGAAAAATATTGTCATAGAAAAAAATAACAGATATGTTTTATGGAACTTCCACCAACATATTCGCGGCATTTTTCTAATGAAAATTATACCACATATGATATAATTCCGATGATATTTACTTGTATAATGAACGACGAAAGTTACTTCCCATTACAATTACATTAACGGAAAATTACTGTAAATATGATCTGAATGATATTGTGTTTGATATAATTTTCATTAGAAAAATGCCACGAATATGTAGGTGAAAGTCCCACAAAAAATAATGAAAAAGCTTGGGGGCCCCTCACGAGGGAAACCCCGCGGCAGTGGGGATAATTGTGGGACTTTTATCGGCTAGATATTTGGGACAAATATCGAGAAAAGACTGTGCATACTTTTGAGCGGGAGTGTCCACAGAACTCCAAAGTTATGACGAGATTGAAATGGACAGATCGCGAAAGGCATGCAGAGTTAACATTGTGCACAGATTAACATTTTTTAAAAACGCCTGAAGCTTGTGTCGACTCGAATTATCCGCTTCATGGATTGAATCGTTTGCCACTGATGTTTCTACAAGTAATAATAACACTTCCTCCACTGTATTTAAATAAACATGTCAATCCCCAATTCCTTGTATCTAGTGAATCAGGCCAAAGCTATTTATGAACGTTCCACCCCTAACAAGTGCAGATCCATCACCTACTTTTATCGTTGGTTTAGTACAATTTCGTCGGTATTCCTGCCTGGTACATCGTTGTCTGACATACATTTTACTATCGGGTGTGAGTGTACACCCATTCAAAAATCGTTCGTAAAAAGTACTGGATGTAAGTCACTTTCCACAGCTCCAATTTAAATGGTCTTTCGCAAAATTCATTCTAGCTCGTACATTTTTCTCAAAAATAAATTGCCTCTATTTTATAATTCTCACCTCAGCATGTAAAACCATTGCCGAATACAGTGTCTACTCGAGAATTGTCCAAAACACGGGTCCGGCCAGGGACAATTATCGACTAGAAGATACTATTCTTTTATCCACTGCCGAACGTAGAAAAGGACAGCGAAGCTCGAGGGACTTGGTCGCCGAAGAGTGTAAACATAATACGGGTCGGCTATATCGGTGTGAGACTATATATAATTCGGATTATATTTACACTAATTTTTCGTTAATATAATTGTAATGGTAAGTAATTTTCATTATTCATTACAGAAGTAAATATCATCAGAATTATATCATATTCGGTATAATTTTCATTAGAAAAATTCCACGAATATAATGGTGACAGTCCCATAAAAAATAATGAAAAATAAAGAAGTTTTTTTATTGGATTAGTTGTAATTCTCACCGATATACCCGACCCGTATTATGTTCATACTGATCGGTAACCGAGGCCTCTAGAGCTTCTGGTCCCCTCACGAGGTATGCCCCGCGATAGTGGGGATAGTTCTGGGACAATTATAGGCTAGATATTTGGGACATTTATCGAGTAGAGACTATGTTACGTGTCTGAGCTACCCAAAATTTGGCTACTTTTTAACATCTTCCTTTATGGATTTGTTTCTGAAATGCGAAGATCTTTCAGTGATCCAGTTCATTCATTTGTATTTGTTTCTAAAATTAAAAGTTCTCTCTGTGATCCAATTTATTCTTTATAGAAATTATTGTCCTAGTCAATAGAACAATTTAAAGTTGTGAAAAAAATCTTGCAAAAAAGTGTTCACTATATACATATAGCAAAGGTCCATCCTAAAGATCCACAATAATAAAACAATGATTCAGGCATATTTCACTGTTTAGGAGCTTACAAATTAATATTTAACACAATTCGTTACATTTCACAGTGATACATGACCTCGTATATTGCACCTCGTTGAATTCCTCTAAGCAAACGCCATCTTATTATGAACAAAAGTGTATATCGTTTCCTTAAAAAAAAAAAAGAAATAAAATTGACTTTGAAATTTTTCCTATCACACAATGTTGTTTTTTTTTTTTAGAACGGTGCTACAATTATGGCTGTGATTAAATATCACATAAACCTTGAAATCGGTTCGCATAATATTTGTTGTGTAAACCACGTCACATCATGACCAGCAAAACGTTTTACAATTTCGATGACGCAGTTTGCATATCTGTTAAGAAATATATGTTGTACGGTTCCGAGAGGATGCATGCCGCGGCCCCCATAGAATACCGTAGTTTTATTTTTACGGCGTAATTTCACGTTGTCTCCAGATATCGTTGGAGGCCCTTTTCCGATTTTATACTGTCCTTCGATACTTTAGAAGAATGCTAATCCTCGAGTGTCGTATGCGGCACTCGAAGATTCGAGCTGACAGTATTGGAAAGGTGGCCATAAAGTCAATCCGTGGGCCCGTCCTTTAGAATTTCATGCGCTTCGTAGGGTCCCGGATTCGGACTTTCGCAGGCCTGATGGTTACCATCAGCGGCCAGCGGCCAAGGGTCCGCATCCCTTGTGCCACACGTGCAAAACACTTGCGGTGTTTTCGGCACGTCGCGTCTTTCGGTTATTACCTACTCGAGGTACCCTCGGACCCGTGTTCCGAGAAATCGTTCGTCCCCTTGGCCATCGGGACCGTAACCAGGCCAAGGGCCATAAATCCGCGGCGGGCCATGCAGACCCGCGTCGTCGCGCTGCTTCGGGATAACGTCACTCGCGGATTTTCGGCCGTCTTCGGCAATTTTCGGAAAGGGATGTTTTTCCCCCAAACGGGCCTTATCGAGGCATTCCGCGAGGTGACTTACGAACTTACTCCGAAGCAGTGAGGCAGAAACGAAACACCCGTCGTACCGGACGTATCGAAGAAACGAAAAACCCGTCATACCGGACGTATCGGAGAAGCGAACAAACCGTTGTATCGAAATAGCTATCGGCTACCATCGTAACACAAGTTAACTATCGGTTAACACATATTGAAGTTCCGACCACACCTCTAGAATTGTTACAACCGCGGATCCACACAAAACAAGTCGCCCAATGTTAGTTCGGCCGGCGACCAAGTGCGGGATAAAAATCTAGTCCAAAATAAATACGTTATTTTAAAAACAACGTGTATCCGTTTTTTTATCCTCGGCAAGAACTCATTACATATGTATTATGTAAATTTGTCGATAATTTGGTAATTATCATAAGAGTGTAAATTTTCTTGGCAATTTCAGTCGATTTCGACTACTATGTACATGTGCCAGTTACGCATTTAACAAAAGAATGCAATTTCTTATGTGATTATAAATCAAATGTGAAATGTATTAAATCTTGATGATAATAATAATGTTTACGTTTACATGATAATAATTATGACAAAAATGGATTTGTCAAATAAAAAAGTGTAAAGATATAAGAAGAATTGAATATTACATTGTTTTCGACTTAATAAAATTACTAAATGAGAAAATACGTTTTCAATTAACTTCTGGTTCTTGCAATTGACATCGACAGTTTTTATTTTGCATAAAGATCCGGAGTCTAACAATGTAATAATAAATCCTACTGAAGTCAAAACTATAATATTGTGAAAATCTGTGTCTTTACCTACAGATTAATACGTACAAACAAGATAAAATAAAAAAATAATAATACTTTTATCATTATAATTATAAAATATCTGATGTATAATTAATGACTCGGGTGGATTAAATTGATTACAGTGTAACCATTGCTCGAACGCCATTTCCAATACTAATAAGCACTCGTTCTGTTATGACGCACACGCTCGTAGGAGAAAGACAGAAAATAAACAATTTCAAACAAAGTGAAGACAAGCTTTGACGAAGTTATAGCCCATTAAAATCGTTTGTTTTGCCCTTAAACATAACTTTACTACAAAACATGTACAGACTAAAAACTTGAGATTATGACGACATACAGGGTGAGGCGCCAGAAACAGGCCACCTGACACAAACATTCTCTGCATGGGTGGAGGCATAGAGGAGATTTCAAGGTCACCATGATTTTTTTTAATGGAAAGACCTACTTTCTGTATCATGAATCGATAGACTATCGAATTCTGAGTAAAACTGTATTGACCTCCATATGTCCTAAATCTAATAGTTAACGAGATATTATCGAAATAATTTTCTTTCTTCTTTGGATAATATCTCGTTAACTGTTAGATTTAGGACATGTGAAGGTCCATGCTTTTATACTCAGACATTGATACTCTATCGATCTATGGTATAAAAAATGGGACATTCCGTTTAAAAGAAATGAAGCCGACCTTCATATGTCCTTTACGCGTCCACCTAAAAAAAAAAGCTACTAACATCAGATTAATGCCCCCTCGAAACCAAGCAAGTTCCATGTGATGCATTTCTTCCTAACACCAATAGCAGCCGAAGTATTCAGGTGGCCTGTTTCTGGCACCTCACCCTGCATATGTTCCGAATAAAAATTCTATGCTTTAAACCAGAGCTGATAAGCGGTCTGCCCGTACGGGCAGCTTGACCTGAACATACACAGAACGGCGGGCACAAAGCCACGCCCCTGCGGGCAAGGCTGCATGAATTTGTCACACGAATTGTCACAGCTACGTGGCCAGCTATATCTGTGCTACGGCCTACCCCCACTCCGCTAAGTCACTTGCCCGCTGATAGGCATATCGAGCAGCTCTGCTTTAAACAGAAAGATAAAAGCAAAGTGTATGATCCCTTAATCGTTCATTATAAGTATCTTTTGGTCTGCTTTATCTTATCGATATGTATTTGCTTACTGAAATTTACAACTACAAACTGCGTCACGTTAGTATTTCAACGATTGTTTTATTATCATTTGTCACTTATCTGAACATTTCTGTGCCACCATGTAATATGTAACAATGAGAACATGTACGGTGGATGTGTCAATATGTACATATGTATGGAGTTTTCAGTTATGCTCATCGAATCTCCGATAAGATGATATTTAATTAACCGACTGGGCATAGCAAGCACAATGTATGTACGTATGTATATCGATCTAAGAAGAATGATACGACACATACACACTTCGATCGTATACAATGTTGCGCATCTATTCAAAGACACAGAATGTCCAAGGAATGATAAGACTGTTCGACAAAGGGTGTAGCCGGATAAGGAGGTCAGAAATGCCCCCAAACCAAATTGAATTTGCAATAGGCTTTTCGATAATTTATGCAAAGACAATACTTTTTGTGTAAATTTTCAACCCTATATGTCGACATGGGGGTAGTAATGAGGCGACTGGGAAAATCAGGTTTTTCAGTAATTTCTCTTATTCTTTTCATTTGAAAATTCTGAAAAAATCAGGCATATTTGAATTTTTTCAGTATTGTTAGCTTGGGAACCGAATTTTAAACAATAAAAAAACGTTGAAATACCAATTTCTTGTAGAAGTTATGAGATACATATGTACTATGTTTATATTTTTCCAGTTTTGGCATCTCGTTATGGATGTTAATACATAATTTTTTCAGATTTTTCAAAGTGAGGGCATATAGTTAAAAAAAAAAATCAAAAACCAGTCATTTTCGAGCGCCCTGTGGCAGAAATCGATGTGACCTCCAAGGTTAACCCGATTTCTGTCAGAGGGCGTTCCAATCTGAACTAATCTACAGGAGCACCTTGCGGTTTTTGCAATTTTACAAAACTAATAATATATAAATTAAGATAAGTGTACATTGTTAAGATGAGTGCTGGACATTCGCGATGTGTTAGGTGTAATTCTTCACTTTGGAAGTCACCCAAGCAAAACAAAAAAATTAATAATCGAGATAAAGCTAAGAGGTGGTCGAACGTTGTGCATGACAGAAACGGAATCCGTCACGTGACCGAGCCGTGGTGAGAGCGTGGGGACATAGCGCGGTAGAAGGGGAAATTAGAGTGGGGGAGCAAGTCTTAATCTGACGACTATGGTAAGGTAATGCGTCTAAAATTCTAGAGTGTGGAAAATCGTAACCTTAAATGGTAAAGTAAACACTCAAATACAATAATACCAGGAAGAAGACGTCTGATAGAAGGCAATTCAAGAACACAACCGATAAGATGAAAATCGTTACAAAATATTTGGAAGAACATTAATTCATTCGTGGGCTATTACTAGAATTACAAGAAATAATATAATAATAAATTACAAGAATTAATAGAAAAGACAAGGCTGTTATTTTCAGTTGAAGAATTTAAGAAATACTTTCTCTCTTTTCTGGAACGATTAGCAAAAATGTCTTTCCGGAATGACCATCATTCCGGATATTAACTTATTAATATAATTCATGTTCACTGATTTTTGTAATACGCGTTGGTCACATAAACTGTATCTTTATTTAATGAAAATTCTATCTGTGTAGTTATTTAAGCATTCTTGTACGATATAAATAAAAATTAATTTTGTTGTATTAAAATGAAATATTTACCTCGATTCGATTGTTCACATACTTTTGTTACATACTGTACGATGCGCCGATGAGTATTTACCCAGTGATTTCGTATTTTCTTCGTGTTTCCAAGGATACGAAAATATAAAAAAAGGCAAAAGTTTTTATCAGCTTCTCCCGTGACGAATGCACAGAAGTTTCAGTGCAGTAAGTAGCTCTAATGTGTAGGAGATAGATAGATAGATAGATAGATAGATAGATAGATAGATAGATAGATAGATAGAGAGAGAGAGAGAGAGAGAGAGAGAGAGAGAGAGAGAGAAGGGAGGCACACAGATCCTCTACCTGAGGGCCATGGAAATTGCACATGGTCACCAGAAGGAGAAGACGGTGGGTTTTCCCAAAAAGTCGAATACCTGAGCTGCTATAAACAGATGGCTGGCTTGCAATTACGGGGGGCACAGTGGCCAACGGTTTTTAGCGGCTCAGGTCAAAAAAGGGCAACTGTCGTTTTCGGGAAAAGAAGCGGCAGTGTCGAGCGCGAAGTGAAGAGTGTCACATCGAACGAACAGCGAGCTGAGATAATTGTATACACTGGTTTTTTTTTGCAAGTAAAGTTCCGAATCTCCTAACCACCCATCTCTCCAAATATTCTGTTCCTCGCCCCAACAAATGGATCAATATCGGTGAGCACAGCCATCACGTAAGCTGAATATAGATGTACGAAAGAAGTACAAGGTGAAGTATAATTATTTGTTATTTCCACCAAGCGATGAAGCAAACTGATTCAAATTATGAAATAAATTTGAATTTATCCCATGATGTCCGCGTTACCACAGCTTTTACCGCTAGAAATAAAGTATGGAGGAAAGTGTGACAACCTTTCTTCTTCTCTGCAGATTTAATCGGTAATTATTACTTTAAGGAGCGACACGTTTAATGATTCTTGTTTTACCAAACCATGTCAGGTCGAAAGGCTTGATATTTTGTTAACGTTTGTCCCTTTTTCTTTTAACTCTAATATCATTTTTATTTCGGCTGGATTTAATTCTTCACCGCGTCCCATTTTCGTAACTTATAAACAATATAAAAATACAACGATTATCTTTAATTCACTATTAGGACACAGGAAAGATTTTTCACGTTAATAGAACCTCGTCTGTTCACTGTCTCTGGGACACTGACTGAAACACCATAGCATGTCCTATCGTTCAGACGTACCAGTTTCTCATGTAAACAAATGGGACTCCTAGAACGCAAAGTAAATAGGAGCTGTTTCTTCGTATGTTCCAAACAGAGGACACTCATCTATACCGGGGGTTCCAAAAGTTTTACCTAAATGAATAAATTCCAGAATATTTCGCGGGCCAAAAGTTCGACACAGGGGAAAGATTTATACTAATTTTCTAACATAATCGTTCTATATTTATAACAACAATTAGTTTCTTTTTTACAAACCGTTTATTAACACAATTCAGAAATATAATTCTCGGCTCGCGCTTTGGAAACCCCTGCTGTATACAGATCTACATACTGTACAAAATTTGTGTACACATCATTGGTATTGAAGAACGTTAGAAATTCAGGGGTATCTTATCGATATGTCGTGGAGTGTATATTTTATATTGGATGATTGCAAAAGTTTGTGCCCAATTTTCAGAGACTTGAAGACAAAACATCTTCTTTTAAAGAAAAAACCACGCTATCTTTGCGATAAAAGAAACCTCCTAGCTAGAAAAAGGAAGTTATTTGACCGTTCATAGACCTAATCGATTTTACATTTGCAATACATTTCCTGGCTAAACTTTACTTCAGGAAACCAGAAATTTTTAACTTTTTTTCTAATCCTGTAGATTTTGGTGAGAAAATGTCGTAAATCCAGGTTTTAATGTTAGGAATTCAATGGTTAAAAATTTATGCACGTGTAAAGATGTCGATTTTCAGCGTTTTTGACAGATAAGAACGCCGCTATATTGGTATGCAATCATCTAATAACATGAAAAAGTTGCACCATCTACGCTAGATATGCATATTGTTCTGAGGAGCATTGCCCTAGCTCCGTAGAAATCGAAAGTAACAAAACCATGATTGCTCACTTCACCATGTACAGAGGGGCAAGAAAGTATTCTAATTTAAAGATTGAAGAAATTATGTACAAAAAGATTGGCGATTATTTACGTATTATTTGTGAATATAAAATGTACTAGTCTATAGTTTTATGTTTTCCACGAATAGATTATTACGTAATAAAAGTAGTACGAAAAGGTTAAACACCCTACCCCCACCCCCCGCGGTTGTTTGTATAATGGATGAATTTTCCATTAAATAAATATTCATTTATGATTCATACCAATTGATCTCGTATTGTACTTCTTTATATTCACGCCAAGTGAACAGTATACCGGAATTTCACTGAAAAGTACGTTTCACTAAAGATACGTTCCTATGAATTGTTTACATCGGTCTCAAATAACATACTTTTCTTACGTTCGAAACAAAACTAAAGGTTTTTATTTTTCTTCACCTTGGACGGTATTTCGCCCAATGCACAAAAACTTCTATGATGATATATTGGGTTGGAACGAAAGTTTCTAGCGTTCTCAAATTAAAATTCAAAGATAAAATGAAGATATTTAATCATCGATTTATTCAATAACAAATTTTTCATTCGGTCCTATTACTTTTCGTCATTTTTTAGGTAACTTATGTTATTGTAATAAACCTCTGAATAAATATCTTAATTTTATCTTTGTATTTTAATATTAAAACGCTACGAATTCTTGTACAAGCTCAATATTAGCAACAAATTGTAACTTATTGCAGAAATTAATTCATTTTTTCAAACGCACGCCACTCGTGGAATATCGGTTTCTTTAGTTTGATTTTTATAGGCTGAGTTTAGGGGGATACATCGAAGCTTGAAATTATTGATAAAATAATAAAATTGTTTTCACGCAATTGTAAAAATAAAATAAGTTTAATTTATGAATTATTCGGCTAGATCTTGACTATACTTCCGTTACATTTTATTATTTAAAATTACAAAATGGCGGCGTTAAGTTAATCATGAATAAATATATTTCAATGTAGCGTACGAGTTTTTAATAATTCAAAAAAGTAAAAAAATAGCGGCCATTTAAAGAATGCAACCTTTGTCCCTAAGAATAATTAAGATTAAATATTTATAAGGTATCCAAAAAATCGTACGCTACATTGAAAAGTATTTACTCTTGATTAAAATTATATAAAAATGTGTAACCTTCTATGCACAGTGGTCCAGAAGTCCATATTTGTGGCCAAAACTATTGTAACGTTATTTCAAGGTTTAATATTATGTTATCATAGATCGTTGAATTCGTATCGATACCAGTTAGAATATTATGAAGTACAAACTATGTATTAAGGGAGGCGGACCGAACCTGTCCCCGACAAAATAATGATCGTCACGCTATGAAAGAACGGCCGCTAGAAGAAGCTAAATAGTAACATTTCTGTTCAGTAGGGGAGCTAGGAACGTTTTCCACAGTTCAGTATCGAGCAAAAAAAAATTATATTATATCACAGACGAGGTATAGGAGTAGACCAATCACCCAATGTATTTTTCTGTCTCACGCTCGGGGGGCTCTAGAGCCCCCGTACCATTCCGTGTCACATCCTACCGTATCATCCAGAACTAATATTGTGGAACCAATATTCTACGATGGTGCTGTTGCTGATAGAATTTTAAATCTCATGTCGAGGATTCTAGTTCAGACTCCGCGCGGATGCTATGCCTAAATGATGAATGAAACAAAAGAATGTTGTTTCCTTTTAATTCTATTGCGCCTGTTACGCGAGTGCGTCGAAGGAGACGTAAAGTAATAATAATAATAACGTAACGTCTCCGGCTGAGAATATTTTGGTCCCGAATCGAATCCCGCACGGAATGATTTTTTTTTCGTTAAATACTTTTTTCTTGTTCTTTCTAATACATTAGTCTTCTTCCCTGTGCAATTACAATTACAACAGTGTAATGACATAATAATAAGAAATCAAATTAGTTCAATATTAGTCAAATTAGGAACGTACGTTAAATTTAATTTTAAAAAATACGACGTTGATATCACTAATCTCATTTGACTATTTATTTAATAAGTAGTTTCGAACATTTTTTAAGGGTAATTAAATTAAAAAAAAACAAAAAGAATTATTTAAAAATACAAAATATATTTCAGTATATACCATTAAACCCGATTCTTTTTAATTTTTTCAGTCTAAATTTCATTTTGGTATCTTTTTTAGTTCAAAAGTTATAGCAAAATGTTCGCCTCGACGAAACCGGGATTCGAATGCGTTACCTTCACACAGAGTTGGGCACTATTTAGATAACAAATTATTTAAATAACGATTCGAATAAAAGATGCGGAATGATTGAAGCGGATTTATTCGAACTTGGAATAATTTTTTCATCTTTTATCTGTATCTTTTATTCGAAGGCTTCGAATAAATCTTCGAATAACTTTTGCCGA
Source organism: Halictus rubicundus (assembly GCF_050948215.1). Lineage (NCBI taxonomy): Eukaryota > Metazoa > Arthropoda > Insecta > Hymenoptera > Halictidae > Halictus > Halictus rubicundus. Next base: position 1,033,799 of record NW_027488563.1, read on the forward strand.
GCGCCGAGCTGCAAAGACCCAGCGAGGACGGACGACATACAATGTAAGCGGATGGAAAATCGCGCACGAATAAAAGTTTAAACTTTTAGATTTTTCAATATATCCTCATAAAATTGTGACGAGCGAATGGAGGGGATTTTCCTGATGAAAATGAGTTCAAATTCAGTTTCACTGATACGTAATGTTACGATAAAAATTATAATCTCATTAAAGACAGACCAAATGATGTCGTGTTTGGACTCATTTTGATCGGGATAAGCTCTACAACTCATTCGTATTAACAATATTGTTCTGATTAAAAACATAAAACCATAAATTGCCAATAATGCTCGATTCTCCATCTGCTACATTGTAGGCTGTTGGTCGGTCGCTGGTCTTTGAAGTTCCGAGCTCGTAGAATCGCGAGATATCGGTGTGAAACAACTACCAATCCAATTGCAAAACTTCTTTATTTTTCATTATTTTTTTATGGGACTTGCGCCAACTAATTCGGCACAGATCAAAATCCGCGTGAGCGCAGGCCTTTAAATGAAAAATTCAACTTCTTTATTATTAATTATTTTTTTATAGGACTTTCACCAATATATTTGTGGCATTATTCTGATTAAAATGATACCAAATGCGATATAATTCGGATCACATTTACACTAATTTCCCGTGAATGTAATTGTAATGGGGAGTAACTTTCATCGTTCATTACACACGTAAATATCATCGGAATTATATTATATTATATTGAAGCTTCGAATATAAAAAAGTATTTTTACACGATGGATAAATTCTCATCTAATAAAATGATTTATTCGATACTCGTCCAATAAAGATAATTTTTTTTATTGGAACCTTCAAATAGCAAATAAATATAAAGTATCTTTTATTCGAATTTTTATTTAAATAATTTTTTATCTCAAATAATGCTCAACTCTGCGATGGCCGCTAGCGGCGTGAAAGATTTACTTAATATTTAATTTAATTTAATTATTACAAAGAGTGTATCATGAACAAAGAGTATGCACTTGGAACTGTTACAGAAGTATGTAAGATCACCCTTTCGATGAAGTATCGAATGCGGTTTATGACACGAGCGATTGGAATCCGCTTCTTTTGAGTTTAGTGCACACTGCGTATTTAGCCTTCCTTTAATTAGTTTTGGAGGCAGATCTCTGGAAGTTGTGGATGCATTCGCTTGTTCGGTCTGGCTTGCGACTCAATAGCGATTGTTGGCGTACCATAAAACTACAGATGTTTCACAGAACACAGGTAAAGGGTTGAAATGTGGAAACACTTTTGTTTTTTCAATGATTGTCACAAAAAATTGTTCTTTTTTAAATATGGGTGGTATGTACTATGGTATTGAGTTGTAAAAGAGTGTTAAACAGAGCTGCGATGCAGCTCATAAAAAATTAGTAGAAGGGTGGAATAAAAATAGTTCTAATATGTTTTTAAAGTCATCTAGTGAAAATCTTATGGTCCTGAGGTGGAAAAAATATTCATTCATGAAAGAAAATTTTTTTTAATTACTAATAACAGTAGCTAAATATATGAAAAAATTTAAGATAGTGTTGATGACAATAGCTCATTATTAAATTAATATTCAGGATGATCGCTTTAAAACTTCGATATGAAATTTGTATTTGTTCGAATTTTTCCGAGTTTTCCATTTTTCACAACTAGAGTTTGCAACTACAAAATTGGAAAAAAATAAAATACGTATCATTAGAATTAATAATATACTTAATTTATATTAATTTGAGATTTTGTACACAAGATTTACGTGTTAGTTACATATTTCATGTAAAACAATTAAGCTGTACGTTCTAATCCTGGTTAAAAAAATAAAGTGCTTTCGGTTTTATGCTAAAAGACGGCCCGGTTCTGTTCCAGGAAAGACGGCCCGGTTCTGTGCCATGCTAAAGCGGCGATGTCACGAAAGTGGGAGCGCCGAAACCCCGGGCGTGAGCACTCTCCTATCCTCTCTGCCATAGAGCTTCTGAAACCTGCGTTCGGTCTTGGGGACCTGCCGGCCGCGGCAACCCCTGGCACCTCCGTTGTGCCCGCCGATGCGTGTACGCCTGGCCCTTCTGGCTCATCGCGCCCCGTTCTAAGAACGTACGCGAAAAGAAAGTCGGTGCGCTTCATGCCGACCGCGCAAGGCAGTTGTTAACAAGCGTCCGTTGCGTATGCAACACTTGTATATATAGTTTTAGTCTTATGTATTATAATTGACGCCGCTTAGTATATTAAGTTGTGTATTGTGTTGTCACGTCCGGTGGTTCGACCGCTAAAGACTAAAAGATTATCACGAAAATCCGATAATGCCACACGAGAGGTAAAACGTAGAAATAAGATAGTATAATAAGCAAATATATATAACACAAGAAATTAAAACCCTGTTAGCTCAAGCGCGCAATACCACAGCATAGCAACAAGAAATTATAGCAACTACGAAACACGCAAATGAAGATCGGTTTACATTCCGAAAAGCCAATAACAATGGCATCACGCCATGCTGAGTAACGAGGAAAAGATGCCGACTCCTTAGTAAGAAGACCCTGACGACAAGGAGCCGACCAGTCAAGAGAAAACTAAAATATGCAAGGTGGAGACTTTTGGGCCAGCATTCTGGGAAACATTGAATTGGCCATCTTATAAATAGGGAGACCAACCCCTCAAAAGTCAGTACAAATCCAACAATCGTAAACCAATAAACTCGCGCTAATTCGGTCCGCTAGTAAAAATCGGAAAATTGTCGTAAATCGAAAAGTCGTGATACCGCGCAACTGGGCAGTATTCACCAGTGATACGAATCAAGGCGGACATTACATCTACCTCACCGCCCGAAGAGTTACACCTCGGTAATATCATCACTACTATTGTTACCATTGTCTTTGTACCAACACGATTTGTACCCTCCCTTGTATATGCGTTCTTTGTAAGCAACCTCTGTAACCTCATAATAATCTGATTCAGTTCCTAATCTTGAATAAATTATAAGTTGTTTGTTATAAAAAGGGGTTCAACCTTCATTTAAACAATCCTCAATTACCCGAACCGTAGCCGGTGAATGCAGGTAGGTTCGAAACTGCGTCCTATCCCCTAAAATTGTAATTCAGCCCACTTGGGACGTAACAATACAGTTAATTAATTTATTTTTTATTAATTTGACAAAAATGGAAATTTATTTATTTATTGTTTTATTAATTAATTAATTATTTGTTATTAATTAATAAATTTATTTACTTATTTTTTATTAATTGACCCTTATGTTACGTATGGAGAAGTTTCCTCCACTTTCATTTCGATTAGAAGCTCTAATCTCTTTTCTGAGAACGAAAAGTCCCTTTCGAATCAAGTGACTAACCTTATAGATTCCGTTAGATCGGTGAATATTCTATTTGGCATTCAATAATTCTTCTCTGACCCCGCATTGCCAGTGCGTCAAAACCGTGCAATATAGGTAAACATATTCAATTGTAAACCATCCTTAAACTCATTCGCGACACAGACATTTGTAACAGAACTTATTACAGAATATATGTGTCTTGTTGTAAAATCGTGAAATCTAGAAACCCTTAATTATTGCCTAATATCCTAATCTAGTAATTGAAAGTTCCCACACGATACAATCTTACCGCTCGGATTGTATCGATTAAAAAAAAAATATATATATAAGTTACGAGGCTATTAACAATCATAATCGTTAATCCAGCAAAGATTCAGGCCCAGGCCTTTTCTTTCGTTTCTGGTTTCAAACCTAAGCAACGGTTTTCCGTTGCACATTTTTCGTTAGTCTCGTCCAGAGTGTCGAGGTATCAAGAGTTAAAAGAATCCTTCCGAGTCTCTTTGAATAAATTAGTTTTCTTATTAAAATCAACTGTGTGTTAATTATAATAAACCCCATATCCCAATAGGTTATGGGCCCAGTCACGTATTAAACACAGTTTAATTGTGTACTATCTGCGTAGTGTATTAAGTGAAATAACAGACCGTAAAGGATAAATAAAATAGTTATAAGCAGTATATATATATATACATTTGTGTGTGTGCATAGTTTTAAGTGTACAGTTAAATATGAAGACAATAAAACAATGGCAAATTTAAATAGAAAGAGAAACATTCAACCATTTAATGATGAAAAGTACAGTGTATGGAAATTTATAATTCGTTCATTGTTAACTGAACTAAAGGTGATCAAAGTTATTGATCAGCCAACTCCTGATATGCTAACTGATGAATGGGTCGTAGCGGAATTATTGTGGAATATTTGTCAGATTCTTTTCTTAGCTTTGTGCAATCAGCAAATAGTGCTAAGCAAGTGCTACGCGATTCGGACGCTGTTTATGAGCGAAAGAGTCGGGAGATGTGCTGAAAGAAACTGACAAAGTGTCAAATTTATTAATGACTTTACCTGCTTCCTATGATGGTATAATAACCGCGATAGAGACATTATCAGATGATAATTTAACATTGGCGTTCATAAAAACCAGATTACTGGAGTACGAAGTGAAGCTAATGAACGAAAATCGGCACACAAGTTTAAAAGTACTTAATCCAGGCTTTCAAATAAATAAAACAAAGAAAAATAATTATGAAATTTCGAAAAATTTTAAAAATCAATATATTAATAATAGAAATAAATCGTCTAAATTTAAAGGGCAAATTAAAGGATGTTATCAGTGCGGGAGAACAAATCATATTAAAAAGGACTGCTATTATTATAAAAGACAAGTGAAACATTCCAATATTCAAAGTGAGAAAATGGCTCAAACAATTGAAGTAATACAACCATCTGCATCTTCAGGAAATTATAATACATCCTCAACAAATTATGACCCATCACGTGTTGCGTTTATGGTGGGAGAATATGAAGAGAAGGACAAATCTGATCAAGATAAAACTACATTTATCTTGGATTCGGGTGCATCGGATTACATAATCAACAGAGAATATGTAGCCGAAAGTTTTGACAAACTTCCTGTACCAGTAAAAATTTCCGTTGCGAAGAATGGTACATACATTAGTGCAACAAAGAGGGGTCCAATACATATCACCACCAACAGGGGTATACAAGGGACGCTGCAGGATGTATTCTACTGTCCAGATGTACCGTACAATTTAATTTCGGTTCGAAGAATTCAGCAGGCAGGAATGAGCGTGACGTTTGACGAACAGGGAGTAAAAATACATAAAAATGGTAACGTTGTAATATCATGTAAGCCCTTGAACAATTTAACTGCTATTGAATTTATGCTTAATATGAATTTTAAAAATTGTGTTGCTCAAGCAACTAGTGCTGAAAGAGATGATTATACATTATGGCATCAGCGCTTAGGGCATATCGGTAAAAATAAATTCTTAGAGTTGAAGAATAAAGAGATGTTTGCGGATATAAAGCAAATAGAAAAAGTTAGAGTAAACGATAATTTATGCGAAGCTTGTGTAAACGGTAAACAAGCACGACTACCATTTCGAAAAGCTAAAGATAAAAGTCATGTAAGACGCCCATTATTCATTGTTCATACAGATGTTTGTGGTCCAATCACTCCAACTACAATTAATGAAAGAAATTATTTTGTTTTGTTTCTGGATGAATATACTCTCATTATTGCGTTACATATTAATTGCTCGGAAGTCAGATGTATTTTCTGCCTTTCGAGATTATGTTGCCAAAAGCGAAGCTCATTTTAATTTAAAATTAGTAAATTTACATAGTGATAATGGTAGGGAGTATTTGTCAAACGAAATGAAAGATTATTGCGTTGAAAAAGGCATAAGTTACCACGTACTCCACAGTTAAATGGTGTGTCTGAACGTATGGTGAGAACCATAACGGAAAAGGCTCGGGCTATGGTAGCTGGAGCTGGTTTAAACAAAGCTTTTTGGGGAGAAGCTGCTTTAACGGCTACATATTCGTTAAATATAACTCCAACAAGGGTTTTGAAAGAATCAAGAACACCATATGAAATGTGGCGTACGAAAAAGCCTCAATTAAGATACTTAAGAAACTCAATAAAACCAGAGAATCAAAATTTGAGGATAAATCCTGGAAAGGTATTCTAGTTGGATACGAAGCAAATGGTTATAAAGTAATTTTGTAGTTTCAAGGCCAGTAATGGTTCGATCTGAAACTGATAAATGTAAATCAGTAATCTCTCAAAAATCTAATAATGATAAATTAGATACAACTACAACAAAGGTAGTCGAAACAAATGACAATGCCAAATTAAGTAATGAACTTAATAAATCTGTAATAGAAACAGATAACGACGTGCAATGAATCTTTCAATAATAATAGTAACAAAAATGATAATAATGATAATGAAACTGGAAAATTGTCTCCCGAATTAAGGAGGAGCGATAGGACCAAACATCGTCCAACTGTTGCTTATAATGAAGAATGTCGTATACGTAATGTGTGCCGTATGCGTGAGTGGTGCGAGCGACTGCGCACGCTAGCCGCGCACGTATTGTGTGTGCGTAATTAGTCGCTATTCGGGCAAGGCCGAGACCACATGCCGGCAGGTGAAAATACCTTTTATAAGTAACTTGTGTTAATTTCAATAAATATCACATTATACTCGCACGTCGCGGCAGGCCACCTAACCTGATCCTAAATACACCACAAAGAAGAAATGCCAGATGATTATCATCTATCCGTTCGGTCTATTGTTTATGAAGTTCCTAAATCATATCATGAAATCGAAAATAGGGATGATAAAATGAAATGGGAACAGGCTATTAAAGATGAAATTAATTCCCTTTTAATTAACAATACATGGACTCTAGTACCAAAGCCTAATAATAAAAATATTGTTGATTGTAAATGGGTATTTACTATTAAAAATGATGAACATGGAAATCCATTAAAATATAAGGCTCGTCTTGTTGCACGAGGTTTTAGTCAGCAATATTTAGTAGATTATAACGAAACATTTGCACCGGTTGCAAGGATTTCAAGTTTTAGATGTATTTTGGCATTTGCAAATCAGTTTGATTTGTTAGTACATCACATGGACGTTAAAACAGCATTTCTAAATGGTACGTTAAAAGAAGAAATTTACATGAGAGTTCCTGAAGGAATTAAAAGTAGCAACAATGAAGTATGTAGATTGAATAAAGCGTCATATGGACTTTAACAAGCAGCAAGATGCTGGCTTGAGGTTTTCGAACAAGCGCTTATAGAAAGAGGTTTTAAAAACTCTTCAGTTGATAGATGCATATATATTTTAGATAAAGGAGATGTATCTCGAAATATGTATATATGTTGTACTTTATGTAGATCTCTGGCAGTACCCCGACTCTTAAAGGTCGGGGGGGGGGGTCATAAACACATTTCAGGCCCAGACCTTTCCTTCCGTTTACGGTTTCAAACCTAAGCAACGGTTTTCCGTTGCACATTTTGCGTTAGTCTCGTCCAGAGTGTCGAGGTATCGAGAGCTAACAGAACCCTTCCGTATCTTTGAATAAAACAGTTTTCTATTATAATCAACTGTGTGTTTATTGTCATAAATCCCATATCCCAATAAGTTGAAACTTCGCAAGCGATAAGAAATTCGACATTTCATATTACACGACCTAATATATTCCATGTTCTTTGGTCGTTACAAAAAATGATTTATTTGAATTACTATTTTAACAATAAATTATTATTGAAATAATAATTCAAATAACTAATATCGAAACAAATTTCTATTACAAAAACTTATTTATTAAAAAAAAAAGGTTTAATTAATAAATAACAATAAATAACTACTTAAATAATAAATCAATAAGGCCAGCACAATACAGAATTCAGAATGACAAAACTGAAACCGAAACCGAAACCGAAATCCAAAACCAAAGAATAACAGTTATAGAACCGAAATAATATCGATTCTCCAGAACCATGACCGTAACCGATATAAGCCAGAACCGATATTCTCGTAACAGTTACATCATTTCGGTTCTTCATAATAAAGGGTCGCCCCAGACAAGACAGGCAAGATGCCGAAGTTGTTTGGGCGCCCAAAATCGTCGCCCATAAGGGCTGAGCGTGTCTGCTGGCCGCTTGAGTGGCGCACGGGGTGCTCGCAATAAAGGCCAAGTGCCGAAAATCGTGTCATTTGCTACCAGAACCCCAGAACAGTCCACTCCCCTCTACACCCCTGAGATGCCAATGATGGAGCGTGTCGGCCACAGGCAGGCAACAGGCCACAGACAAAAGTTAGAAATCTCTGCCAATACAGACGCAGTCACGGTGCGGAATTTACTGAAATAATTCAATATTCGTGTATATCACGATATGAAATACATTTCTTTTGCATGGAATGCGTACGAGAATGGAAATTGTTATTAATAATCATATAATAATCATTTCTATGCATAATACAATTTTGCAATAATTATATGTCAATCATTTTTATTTATTCCTAATTTGCTTTTACTATATGTTTTATACCTATTCGAAAAGTAATATGAATATAAAGATAGATCGAGATTGTTTGGAATAACGTGAATGGGGATCACATTCAAAGTACTGAGAATGAGTCGGATAGCGAATAACATTCAGTTATTATTAATTTCGTTTTGAATTTGTTAGTTTTTAAATATATATATATACACCTGACCTGGTGAAAAAGCGAATATAATAGTTTTTTTTTACATAATTGTTGGAAAGTGTTTGTTTCGGCGTCGACCGACGGTCGGAGCAGCCTGCTGCCGGGACCACTCAGATTTGAGCGCGCAAAGGAATCCACAGGATGGGTCAATGAGAGGTTGAGACAAAGAGAGAGAGAGCGAGAATTAAAGGTTGAACTGCACTTTTATATAGTACTCGCACTTACAATGCGCCGTGAGAGGCGCGAGCCGGCGGACGAGCGGAGATCTAGCGCGAGCAAACTTCTGCCGTCGGATCGCGAAGCGGAGATCTTGAACGACACGAAACACCTGCCGTCGCGAGACGGAAATCTTCGACGCGGACGACGGAGATCTTGACGCGAAGCAGAAGGCTCGTAACGCAGCGCGAAAGAGCGCGAGAAAAATACAAACGAGTATTTTTCGAGAGCGCGAGAGATCAGCGAACGGGCGCGAGAACTATTACTGTGCGAATAGAATATACCTTGGCGACGGCAATTGACGAACGTTACGAGAGCGATGCGAGAGACGAACATTAAGAGAGCGAGAAGGCACGCGCAGGTGCCTTAAATAACAAGGACCATCGAATGTGGAGCACCGTGATTGGTGCTCCCGAATCGGATAATCCTTGTTTGTCACGATTTGAAGGATTCAAGCGTTGAAATTCGGCCAATGAGAGACGAAACTGTTGCTACGCGGTGTCGATCAACGGCGACACGCGTTCTTGCCGCGTGTTGACATACGAGACAAAAACCGTATGAAACAGCGGTCGCCAGCTAAGACAATAGCCGCCGAATTCCAACGCTTGAATCCTGAACAGTGTTACTTCGATACTTCCCCTTCGAAATTTCGTTTTTTTTTCAGGTAGCCAATTGCAAGTGAACCGACTGATCGACCGCTATTCACCGGCAGGCTTGGAAAAACCAATGTCCTTTATACTATGGATGGCATTACCTTTACTGTACACTGGGAGTGCACAACACCCTAACAACAGTTTAGGTAAAATATGTAAATGAGATCCCCGATAACTGTTTCAGTCAGAACCGATATATAACAGTCTGAAACAGCTATTTGCAGAACAGTTTCAGTCCCTATCAGAAAAGTATAATTGCGAGCGCCAAGGACTAAATAGCCAGTAGTTATAATCTTTGGAAGTGAGAACGAACAGGTCGATATACACATATAATATATGTGTCGTAGATTTAAGCGTTTATTAGGTTAAGCATTTGCCGTTAGAAGTTGCCGGAGTCGGTTGCCGAGTGCTCGCGCGTGTATTTACATTGTAGCGCGGCCGAGACGTTTGATCGGCCGCGACAGTTGGGATCGGTTTCCATTACGCGCGGCCGAAACGTTTGAGCGGCCGCGACAAACAAAATCGGTTTCCTTGTAATGCCTACACGTGGACGGAGTCACTCTGCGGAGTGGGGAAAAATGGGAGGCAAAGCCCTCGATGGCCCGAGATGGGGCGGCATATTTTGTTTAGCTCTCGAGGAATCAAGAGTGTCTCCGCAGAGTGAACCTGTCAGAGTAGCTCGACAACTCGAACTCGACAAAATGAAGCGCGCGAACGCGAGGACGCGACACAATGCTCATGAAACGACATCAGAAGTGGGATCTGATCAAACCTCACAATTTTCAAATCCGGATATTTTACGGTCATTACTGGAGCTACAAAACCAGAACATGGTACGACTTATCGAGTCCATCAAACTCCCTGGTGCGCCGGTGGTCTCGTTACCACAGTACAATCCGGAATCACCTGACGCCGATCCACGTGCCTGGTGTTCAACGATTGACGTTTGCATGGCGGAAAAACCCTTGGATGGAGGAGCGCTTGTCATTGCATTGAGCAAGGCGTTGAAGGGATCGGCATCCACGTGGCTGTCGCAGGTGTCATTTGCTGGCATGACATGGGCGCAATTTAAGGAAATTTTCCTCGCCCGCTACGGTTGCATCGAAACATGTGCCGCGACAGTGATCAACCTTTTGAACGGTCGGCCAAAGGAAGACGAGTGTCTTGCTGCATACGCTAGTCGCCTTATGACCACCCTTACGTCAAGCTGGTCGCAGAAAACCATTGAGGAGGTCGCCGTATCGGTTGTGCTTGCGCATACCGCACAGTTTAATCGGCGTCTGCACCACCTGGCCTTCACGAACGACATTACCACCAGAAGCAGACTGCAGCAGGAACTGAAGGCGTTTTCCAGCGCTAGACGCAAATACAACCCTACCGAGCCGGAACCGTCTCCAGAGAATAAGCGTTATAAACCAACGCCTTCGAACTCTGTTCAGTGTCATTGCTGTGGTAAGCTGGGACACAAAGCCGCCGAATGTCGCAAGAGGATGGCGCGAGGACAAGTGCCTGCTAATACTAGTTCGGCAAGGCCAGAATCGAAGAACAGTGTGACGTGTTATCGGTGCGGTGAAAGGGGACACATCTCGACTCGTTGTACCAGGTCAGGAGCGACCAACAACGGCAGCGGTGCGACGTCATTCCGGACGAGCGGCGGCAGCAACGCCGTGCACACCGAACGTCGAGTCGATGCATGCGAAGTCCGACCCGTGACCAGTCAGCTGACACAATCGGGTGAGTCGTATTCATTTTGCTATGATTCCGGCGCCGAGTGCTCTCTCATCAAGGAAGGAACCGCGGTTAGATTTTCTGGTACGCGCCATAGTACGGTGATTTCGATCGTAGGAATAGGTAACTCAAACGTGTTTAGCACCTGCCAGATTCAAAGCGAGGTCTCGGTTAACGGGTACACTTTTGAGGTCCTATTTCATGCAGTACCTGACAACTGCTTGAAGTACGACGTCATGCTCGGGCGCGATATTTTAAAACAGGGGTTTTCAATTACCATGACAGCGAATAGTTTCTCGTTAACCAAAATTAAAGTGGTAGATTATTGTCAGGTTTCTAAACCCTTTGATCTTGATAAGATTGATACCGACGTACCTCCTGAACACAAGGTCCAATTATCGAATTTGTTAAACGAATTCTCTGAAACTTTTATCGATGGGTTGCCACGTACACGTGTGACTACCGGTGAGCTTAAAATACGGCTAGTTGATCCTACTAAGACTGTCCAACGTAGACCCTATCGGCTCTCCCCTGACGAGAGACAATTAGTGCGCGATAAAATAAACGAAATGTTAGAGGCCCATATCATACGACCCAGCTGTTCGCCTTTTGCAAGTCCCATCCTGCTTGTAAAGAAACGTGATGGGTCGGATCGCATGTGCGTCGATTACCGCGAACTAAATCATAACACAGTTCCTGACCGGTTTCCTTTACCCTTGATTCAGGATCAAATCGCTCGCCTAGCCGATACTAATTATTTCACGTGTCTTGATTGTGCTAGTGGATTCAATTTAATTCCTGTACACCCTGATAGGTATCGAACTTACTGCTTTTGTGACACCGGATGGTCAGTATGAATACTTGAAAATGCCTTTCGGTTTACGAAATGCCCCGAGTGTTTTCCAGCGTGCTGTTACTAGGGCCTTAGGCGACCTTGTCTATTCCTACGTTATCGTCTACATGGATGACATTTTAATTCCCTCGCGAGATGTAAATGAAGCGTTAGAGCGATTGCGCACTGTATTGGACCTTTTGACAAAAGCCGGATTTTCGTTGAAATTCTCCAAATGTTCGTTCCTGAAAAGTTGTGTTGAATTTCTCGGATACAAAGTTTCCTCCGGGAAGGTCATGCCCAATCCGCGAAAAGTCGAGGCATTGACCAAATTACCGCCCCCGGAAACCATTTACCAGTTGAGACAGTTTATCGGGCTCGCGTCCTACTTTCGAAGATTTATCCCGAATTTCTCTCAGATCATGCGACCCCTTTTTCTCTTAATCAACAATGGCAAAAGTAAACTTAGCTGGACTCCTGAGCATGAAGTAATCCGTAAGAAAATTATCTCTATTCTCACAAACGAACCGGTTCTAATTATTTTCAACCCCGATTATCCAATTGAAATTCACACCGACGCAAGTGCCGACGGATATGGCGCAATTTTCTTTCTGAAGGTTGACGGTAAACTTCATGTCGTTGAATATTTCAGCAAGCGTACCACAGGACCTGAATCCCGGTATCACTCCTATGAGTTAGAAACCCTAGCCGTGGTAAACGCTATCAAACATTTTCGCCATTACTTAGAAGGACGTCAATTTACCATAATTACCGATTGTAACTCCCTCAAAGCCTCGAGAAATAAAATCGACCTCACCCCACGTGTCCATAGATGGTGGGCTTATCTACAAGCTTTTGATTTTGACATTATGTATAGAGAGGGCACACGCATGAGTCATGTTGACTTTTTATCTCGAAACCACCTTCCCGAGCCTACATGTTCAACTTCAACCCCACCTGCTTTGGAGAGGATTGAACAGGTTCGCGTTGATATAGCCACCCTTTCTGAAAACTGGCTCCTCGCCGAGCAACAGCGAGACGATGAGATCCAGTCCATTATGACGAAACTAAGAACTAACGAACTTTCACTCGAAACCGCTCAAACTTATGAGATTCGATCCGGTGTCTTGTACCGCAAAATCCAGAGGCACAATCGTACAAGATGTTTGCCGATCGTACCGCGATCTTTTCGATGGTCAGTAATAAACCACATGCACGAGTCAATAATGCATTTAGGATGGGAAAAGACACTCGATAAACTATACGAACATTACTGGTTTGAACATATGTCAAAGTACGTGCGCAAATTTGTTGATAATTGTATTACGTGTAAAGTATCGAAGCCCCAATCAGGTAAAGTCCAAGCCGAACTTCATCCTATTCCCAAAGTTAGCGTCCCATGGCATACCGTTCATATTGATATAACCGGAAGGCTTAGCGGCAAAAATGACCTTAAAGAATACGTCATAGTCCTTATCGATGCCTTTACTAAATTCGTTTTACTTTATCATACTTTACGCATCGATACCGCTAGCGTTACTAAGGCTTTGCAATCAAGTGTTTCTTTATTTGGATCCCCAAAGCGAGTAATTGCCGATCAGGGGAGATGCTTCGCGAGTAAAGACTTCAAAGAATTTTGCGATTCTGGTAACATTCAGTTACACTTGATAGCCACGGGTTCTAGCCGTGCCAATGGACAGGTTGAAAGGGTCATGAGCACGTTAAAATCTATGTTGACGTCTGTTGAGACAGGTGAACGATCATGCCAGGACGCGTTGAGTGATATTCAGTTAGCCTTGAATAGCTACTCATCGGGTAACTAAAGCGAGCCCCTTAGAGCTCCTGATAGGACGCGTAGCTAGACCCTTGAATTTATTAACCACGGATGATGCAGAAGCTGAAATAGATCTTTCTGAGGTGAGAGAGTGTGCGGCGCGAAATATTACGAAAAATGCTGAATGCGACAAAACCAGATTTGACAGTACAAAGTCCAAATTAGTTAAATTTAAAACAGGAGATTTCGTGTTAATTCGAAATGAAGAAAGGAATCAGACCAAGCTTGACCCTAAATTTAGAGGTCCATTTAAAATCATTGAAGTTCTTGATGGAGACAGATACCTTTTAAAATCCTTAACAAGTAATCGCACGTATAAGTATGCGCATGATCGAGTTCGAAAAATGCCCGAGTGCCAAGTTTCGAACGAATTTAATGAGTCAGATTAGCACGGAGTTCTGTGTGAACTGGTACGACTATCGATATAGTCGGCGGTCTGTGTGACCTGTTACGTCTATGCTGTGTGCGTAGACGGCGTTCTGTGTGAACGGAGTTCTGTGTGAACTGGTACGGCTATCGATATAATCGGCGGTCTGTGTGACCTGTTACGTCTATGCTGTGTGCGTAGACGGCGTTCTGTGTGAACGGAGTTCTGTGTGAACTGGTACGGCTATCGATATAGTCGGCGGTCTGTGTGACCTGTTACGTCTATGCTGTGTGCGTAGACGGCGTTCTGTGTGAACGGAGTTCTGTGTGAACTGGTACGGCTATCGATATAGTCGGTGGTCTGTGTGACCTGTTACGTCTATGCTGTGTGTGTAGACGGCGTTCTGTGTGAACGGTTACGACTATTGATATAGTCGGCGGTCAGTGTGACCTGCCACGTCTATGCTATGGGCATAGACGGCGTTCTATGTGTAAACTGTTACCATGTTTGATTCCCTGTAATGAAAAGTTAATACTTTTGTTATATCTTGTACGTCAGGATAGCCGAACTATGAATGTAATATAAGGAAATTGTTCTGTTACAGATACACGCGAGGACGCGTGACATGTCGGTCAGGCCGTGTCGTAGATTTAAGCGTTTATTAGGTTAAGCATTTGCCGTTAGAAGTTGCCGGAGTCGGTTGCCGAGTGCTCGCGCGTGTATTTACATTGTAGCGCGGCCTAGACGTTTGATCGGCCGCGACAGTTGGGATCGGTTTCCATTACGCGCGGCCGAAACGTTTGAGCGGCCGCGACAAACAAAATCGGCTTCCTTGTAATGCCTACACGTGGACGGAGTCACTCTGCGGAGTGGGGAAAAATGGGAGGCAAAGCCCTCGATGGCCCGAGATGGGGCGGCATATTTTGTTTAGCTCTCGAGGAATCAAGAGTGTCTCCGCAGAGTGAATCTGTCAGAGTAGCTCGACAACTCGAACTCGACAAAATGAAGCGCGCGAACGCGAGGACGCGACACAATGCTCATGAAACGACATATGTATCAATATATCATTTCTTTCCTTGAGACTGTCTACATTCTGAATCCTACATGTATTGGATATTACTTTTTAATCATTTATTACATAGATAAAATGGTACTGTTTATTACATCCTGTGTTTCATATTAGGTACTGATCTTTTAATTACCGACAATTAATAAAAATGTGATTATTAATAATCACTGTATTATTTTGTGGAATTAGCTATTAATTCAACCAGAATATTTCATCTCTGTTTAAATACAATGCTTTCTGCTTCTATACTCATTTCAATTTACATAAATAAACTTTTATTTATTGATAGTAAACATAATAACAATTGTCGTTGAAAATTGAGATACCTATTTAGCGCTATTTTTATCTTGTATTTGATTCATATAAACTGTTGTTGGCTTCTTTGAACCTTTTGCTATCAAATACAATTTTCAACACGGACGGAAAAATATTCAAAAGATTGTCACTAAAAATTTTAATGACAGTAGTTATGCGTTGTTATTCCATATTCGTTACAAGTTGCGGCATGTCTGTTATTATCGATAATAATTATCGATATTGTTATTATTGATAAGCAATTGTTTCGAAACTGATAGCAATAATGGTAAAAGATCAGCTAAATCTGAACACCTGTATGCTTTTACGATATAACGATAAGTCAAATCAGTAGTAAACAGAATTTTATACAAATTTATTGTATATAATTAATAAATTCTTGCACAATTTATGAGAATATTTGGAAAAAATAACTAATGATTCTACATGTAATGTCAATATATAATAACAGACACGCCGCAACTTGCAACGAATATGGAATCTCGCATAACAACTGTCATTTAAATTTTTAGTGACAATCTTTTGAATATTTTTACGTCCTTTTGAAAATTGTATTTCATAGCAGAAGATTCGAAGAAGCCAACAACAGTTTACATGAAACAATTTCAAGATAAAAATAGCGCTAGATAGGTATTTCAATTTTCAACAACAATTATTATTATGTTTACTATCAATGAATAAAAGTTTCTTTATATAAATTGAAAAAGCATTTATTTAGCTTTAAAGTGAGTATAGAGACAGAAAGCATTGTATTTAAACAGAGATGAAATATTCAGATTCAATTAATCATGCAATGGCTCGTTTGGTTTAGTTTTCCAGAATTGGCACTGTAACTTGGAAAGTAACCGAAAATACGCGCTGTGCGTTACACGGCAGTAACGGTAAACTGGCAACTATGCGACGAATATTCTCCGATGTTATTTGGCAACTACGCCCTCGATACCAGTAATTCAATATAATTCCTAAACTCACCACTCTAAATCCTAGAGGGCATAGCAAAACCTTTGAGTTTTTGAAGAGTCGGTATTTCAGAACGTGAGACACGAAGTCCCATAAGATGATAGGTCTATTCTATACCTCGTCGGTGCCTCGGGACAGCAGCGTTAGAATCATTCGCGCATCTGAACTATTCAAAATTAAACACATATTCAGAATCATTCGCGCCTCAGAAAAACACAGTCCGTTACTTTCCACACTGCTACCACTGTTCCGAATTTAACCAATCACCTAATGTTAACTCGGCATGTGATAGTGCCGTGTATTATTATTAATAAATAAACATTGTTAAAAAACATGACATTTAATCAATTCATCATCCGGCACAAAATATAACACAGTCCGAGTGTAAACACGCGTGTATTATAACTCTATGTGATATTAATAACGATAATATTAGCACCATAAACCAGAAAAATATTAACATTACTCATCAGGCTATAGGCTCAGATTATTAAAATAATTAAAAAGTAAAAGTAAAAACAAGTAAAATAGGAAGATAATGCTAGAAATAAAATATTGTCGAACAGATCAGCAAATAGCATAACATAAGTAACATGTTACAACAATTTTAATAGTTAAGAGGAAGTATTAAAAACAGGGGCCAAAAATGATAGTTATTCTAAAATGTTCAACGATAAAAATCATTAATAAAAGATGGATTATTTTTTAAATTTAAGATAAGGTTACAAATAACAATTATTAGTGCCCAAAAAATTGAATCTTCCTCTATAACTGTTTTCGATGAAGAAAAACTCTTTCGATTGCTCAAAGTGGTTATCGGTGAGAGAAGTTCATTTCGATTTCTCATACTCCTAACAGTTACACTGTCCAACACCAAAAAAATTTTGCAACACCTGTTGGGGGATTCTTATACACTTTGTCATTCTAAAACCAAATCCGCCAACAGAATTGCTCTATCACGCAACGTTTTCGAAAAATATTGGTTTTCGTAAAAATCCATGATTTTGATAAAAAATAACGTGTTACGCAAAAACTAAACACGCGAGAAAGTTCAAGTTTGAGTCAAGAGATAAAGCGGACTTTCCTTTACATACAGCCAATCATATATATAGCCAATTATATTTTTATTAAACATTATTTTTCGAAAGCTTGAAAATGTGCCGACGCGGGTACATTGTAGGCTCTAGTTTTGTGTTTATGTGAAAAATCCTTTATCTAGGAGGAATTTACTATACAGGAATGCATTCTACATAAGAGTTCACTTAAGGAAATGCTGAATAAGAAAAATTGGATACAAAAGCTTACCTATTTCTGATGTAAACAAATTTTAAAGTGTATCCACCTTGCTTGACTTCCGCCTTGCCTACATTAGCAAATGTCCAACAGTACTCAGCTTTACATCGGCTTCAGCCTTACTTCAGCTTTTCTCTTTTCCTTTGTAACTCCGAAATATCCATGGTTGAAATATCTTGATGAAAGATTAATGCTGGAATTATATTCCTTGTTTTAATTTTAATTACTAACTCTTTTAATCGGGTGTGTAATTGAAATACAATATAATTCAAATATTTTAATCAGGTGTATAATTGGAATACAATATAATTCAAATATTTTAATCAGGTGTGTAATTGAAATACAATATAATTGACATATTTTAATCAGATGTGTAATTGAAATATCATACACTTGAAATACAGCTCTCCAAGTTATGTATAGCTCTTTCTGATTTTTATATTTATGTGTGAAATTTAAAAAATTTGTAACGCAGAAGTTATTTCTGTTCAGATATTATTTTATAAATAATACATTCCTTCCGTTTGAAACCTTCACGTGGATTTTTCAACCTCTTATTACCTATTATTTTATTATTCTTTAATTTTCAATTTTAATTTAAAGAAATCGTAATTCGCAATTAATGTGATTTATTTACAAAGTGTTTTGTAATTGTACTCCATTGCAATTACGAATTACATTGTAATTTAATTGAATGAAGATCTCAATTATAAATTATAATATGATTGAAATACAATGTAATTCAATTACTTTGTAATTATAATTCCTGGAGTAATTCAATTGTAATTCTGCACAACTCTGCCGCTGGCACAGATCAAAGCCCGCGTGAGCGCAAGACTTTAAATAAAAAATTTTACTTTCTTTATTATAAATAATTCTTTTGTGAGACTTTGACCAATACATTTCTGACATTATTCTGATTAAAATGATACATGATAAATGAAAGAAAATATATAGAACTATTCGATAGAAAAAATATGCATCTCTTACCTTCAGATAAAAGTATTTTCTTCA
Source organism: Halictus rubicundus (assembly GCF_050948215.1). Lineage (NCBI taxonomy): Eukaryota > Metazoa > Arthropoda > Insecta > Hymenoptera > Halictidae > Halictus > Halictus rubicundus. The sequence continues at coordinate 1,052,677 of NW_027488563.1, forward strand.
TCACGACGTGCCATCCACGAGCGCTCAAAGAGGAATGGTCGAAAACCGCTCGAGCTGTTGCGAACCAGCTTATAAGAATCCTTGTTCAGGATTCAAGCGTTGGAATTCGGCGGCTATTGTCTTGGCGGGCGGCCGCTGTATCATACGGTTTTTGTCTCGTATATCAACACGCGGCAAGAACGCGTGTCGCTCTCATTGACCGGATTTCAACGCTTGAATCCTTCAAATCGAGACAAACAAGGATTATCCGATTCGGGAGCACCAATCACGGTGCTCCACATTCGATGGTCCTTGTTATTTAAGGCACCTGCGCGTGCCGTCTCGCTCTCTTCAGGTTCGCCTCTCGCATCGCTCCTGTAACTTTAGTCAGTCGTCACGGTATATTCTAATCGTCCGGTATTCGTTCTCGCGCCCGTTCGCTGATCTCTCGCGCTCTCAAAATACTCGTTCGTATTTTTCTCGCGCTCTTTCGCGCCGCGTTACGAGCCTTCTGCTTCGCGCCAAGATTTCCGTCGTCCGCGTCGAAGATTTCCGCCTCGCGACGGCACGTGTTTCGTGTCGTTCAAGATCTCCGCGTCGCGATCCGACGGCAGAAGTTGGCTCGCTCAAGATCTCCGCTCGTCCGCCGGCTCGCGCCTCTCACGGCGCATTGTAAGTGCGAGTACTGTAATAAAAGTGCAGTTACACCTTTAATCCTCGCTCTCTCTCTCTCTCTCTGTCTCAACCTCTCATTGACCCATCCTGTGGATTCATTTGCGCGCTCAAATCTGAGTGGTCCCGGCAGCAGGCTGCTCCGACCGTCGGTCGACGCCGAAACATTCTGGTCCTTCGAGCCGGATCGCGAATAATCCACGAGGTCGGTGAGAAACGAAAGAGAAATCGTGCATCATGGAAGACGCGATCGAAGTTCAGCTGTTGACGCAGCGCGCGATCGAGCGCGCGCTCGTCAACCTCAACAAATTGGGGAAAGCGAAGTGGACTCGCTCGACGTTAATGACGAGGATGGCTCATCTGAAGGCCAACTGGACGCGGTTCGAGGCCGGGCACGCTCGACTCCTCGCCTCCACCTCACCGGAAGCGAAGGCTGCACACCCGTACTTCTCCGACGACCCTTTCTCGACGACGGAGGAAACGTACCTCGACGCTCTGGCCTCCATGCAAGCAAAACTCGACGAGCTCCCCAGCACTTCTGTGAGTCAGCTTGAACATACTTCCGACGGACAAGCGAGTCCCACGTCCGCCGCTCCGCTCCTTCCGAGCATCCATTTGCCGGAATTCGACGGCCGTTACGAGGCATGGGAGGCGTTCCGCGATCGCTTCACCGCGCTCATTATCGCGAATAAATCGCTCGCGGATGTCACGCGTCTCCACTATCTCATGTCATCGCTCTCGGGCCGTGCCCTCGAATGCCTCGGGAATCTCCCTGTAACTGCCGACAACTTCGATATCGCGTGGAAGGCGTTAACCGCGCGTTACGAAAACCCTCGGCGCCTCATTAGCTCACATCTGACGTCGATGCTTGATTTACCAGCGCTGTCTCGTGAATCCGCGTCCGATCTCCAAAACCTACGCGATCGAGTTTCTGTAATTGTTGCTTCACTCAAAAATCTCGGGCGGGCACCTGCCGATCTCTGGAACGATTTCCTTGTACATATCGTGTCGCAAAAGTTGGACGCGCCGACTCGCAAAGCGTGGAAGATCAAGACGGGTGACGATGTAGAGCCTCCCACGTTCGATGCACTCACGAAATTCATCGACTCTCGCGTTCGCGCCCTCGAGGAATTCGCTCCCAGTGCACCAGCGAGCTCTTCTGCGTTTCCCGTCGCATCGAGTCAAACCTCCGCCGGTCGATCTCGTGTACATGTCGCCACAGCGTCGCAGTCCGACAAAAATTCGAAGTCTCCGTGCCCCGTCTGTCGAGCCTCGCATATGCTCAGCTCCTGTCCGAAATTTAACGCACGTAGCCCTCGTGATCGACGGGATCTCGTTCACCGTTTCTCGAGGTGCGTAAATTGCTTGAGTTTAAAGCATCTTGTGCGGGATTGCCCGAGCAAATATACGTGCCGCGTGTGTCATCAACGTCACCATTCACTCCTCCACGACGCTGAAGCTCTCCCCGCGTCACCTTCTCCGGCACCGACGCCCCTTCCAGAGGTGAAGTCTCACCTCGCGTCCACTCCGACCGAACCGGGCTCCGCCGTCTTGCTCGCTACCGCGTGGGTCCGAATTCACGCTCCGTCGGGCCATTCCATCCCTGTTCGCGCGTTAATCGATCAAGGATCGGAAGCGAGCTTTCTTACCGAAGCTATGGTGTCCCTACTGCGTGCGAAACGCATCCGGGTCGAGACCTCGATCTCGGCTGTTGGCGGCGTGCATGCCGGTCGCGTGCGTCACGCTGTTCGTCTCCGCGTGTCACCACGGTCGTCCGCGACTCCCGCGATCTCTACGGTCGCTCTCGTCCTTCCGTCGCTCTCGACGTACACTCCGAAACGCCTTCTCGACTCGCGCTCTCTCGCGCATCTCTCTTCGCTAAATTGGGCTGATCCAGATCCGTTCAGCTCCTCTGCGATCCATCTCATCCTCGGCGCGGACGTCTACGCTGACATCATCCTCGACGGTGTGCGTAAGGGCCCCCGAGGACATCCGATCGCTCAGAATAGTATTTTTGGCTGGATCGTTTCCGGACCCTGCTCGCGTCCGTCTCGTGACGCTGTCCGCTCACGCGCCTCTCCGCATGCTGCATCTAGCCTTTCAATGCATCACTGCATTCAGGAGGACCCTCTCTCCCACGAATTAACTCGATTCTGGGAAATCGAGGAAATCCCGCGTCGGACTCTCCTCACGACGGACGAGGAGCAATGCGAGGCTCATTTCCGCGCCAATACTACCAGAACGGCCGACGGCCGCTACGTGGTCCGTCTTCCTTTTCGCGACGGTCCTCCGATCAAAATTGGCCACTCTTACTCTGTCGCCGCGAAGGTCAGTCGATCGCTCCATCGTAAGCTTTCCTTAAAGCCCTCTCTCGCTCTGGAGTATCGGACCTTCCTTCGTGAATACGAAGAAATGGGCCACATGCGACGCGCTCTCTCGTCTGCTCTAACCTCTCCGCAGTGTGTCTACATACCACATCATCCTGTCCTTCGCGAAGGTAGCTCGACGACGCACCTCCGCGTAGTTTTCAATGCCTCGAGCAGAACCTCAGACGGCACGTCGCTGAATGACCACCTGTTTCCAGGCCCGAAATTGCAGGCTGATCTTCCCTCCGTCATTTTACGGTGGCGGCATTTTCGGTACGTTTATACAGCGGATATCGCCAAGATGTACCGTCAGATACTTATCGACCCGCGCGACATTGATTATCAAAGGATCCTTTGGCAAGAGTCTCCCGCAAACGCGCCAACTCCGTTCCAACAAAAAAAAAGCAGGCAATGTTTGTGTAAAGGTGACAACAAGGTAATTTCTTCATAAATTCCTTCCTTTATATTTTATATACAGAGTGTTTACGAAATCGTGGTACAAGCGACACGGCTGTGTGATGATTGTACAGGGTGTATAAAAATTAATAGTCAATAGAAAGCTGAAACTTTGTAGAATATGGGAAAAATAAGGAGATTATGGTACGACCGTTTTCTAACCTTGAGGAAATTCGTTTAAATTCGTACACAATTTCAAGAAAATTTTAGTTTTTCTATTTGTAACACAAGTAAAATATTTTATATTGCAGTTTTAAGTTTGTACAGTGTTTTCCCGAATATAGAAATGTTCAATATAACATAATACACCTACAAAATGCTAAAAAGCTTTTGTCAACGACGATGCAATTTATAAAAAAAATTCTGAAAAAATTAAGAACAATTGTTTCAATAATATCTAACCACTGAATTTTTATAAAACTGGTATCTCTGAAACTTCAATCCGAAATGTGCACTTTCTTCAAATGATTAGATATATCAACATGATACATGATCAACTGAAAACTTCGATATAAAATCGGCAATTTTATGCTTTCAGATTTGTTTAAATATCGATTTTGCAACCAAAAATTCTGAAAAGATCTCAGTCATGTATGATATTAGATAGAATATTCATGAATTTTTTTGTAAATTTTTTTCGAGCATGGTGCGATAAAAAATTAATTTGGTTTGCAGGCACTTTTGACCAGCTTATCCGGCTTTATCTTTAAAATCGACAAAAAAATTACTTAAAAAATATAGAACATATTTCAGCATACGACATTAAACCCGATTTAAAAAAAAATTTCTAGTTAAAATTTCGCATTAATATCTTTTTTAGTTTAAAAGTTGGTCGAACCGGGAATCGATTGCGGATAAGGCGCTCGAAATTTTGGCGACGTGACGACGGTACGTCTGAGTGGGGCCATGCCGGCGGAGGGGTTCATCCCTCTCCCCCTCGAGCCAGTTAGAACGGTGACCCATGATTCCTGGCATCACGACTGGACGAGTCTGATCGATTATTCATATTACTTATATTAGTTACACTGAATGACTAAAACAAATTCAAAAAATGTTAAAAAATGTCTATATGTGTGTCTCTTTAATTTCGACTGCAAAAAGCGAATTTGAAGACTATATATATGTGTAAAGTATTGAATCCGCCATTTTGAATTTTGAATTTTTGGTGTCAGATTCGTTATCAGTGACCTCAGAAACACGTGATTACCAACTTTTAGAAAGTTTCAATGACATTTTGAATTTTATTTCGGGCGCCCATGCTCGGGCTGCAACTATCCACTGTGAAAGTTGTACACCCCCCATCCCCCCCCCCCCCGGCAGCCATTGCTTCCCTTTTAGAGTTGCGAATAATGAAATTAAAGTGCACGGGAGTCTTTTCCATCGAATTTAATAAATTAGTGTCGCGTGAAATAATGCATTTCTCGCGTTTATTTCGACATATTTATTATTTATTATTTGTACACTAGCGTTGCGAAATAATGATTCGGTTTGTTTCCCTCCCTACTAATTCAAATGGCTGCTATCGCGATTCCATTTAGTGTTGCGATAAAAGAAATGAAATTGCACGGGAGGTTTCTGTTTTGAAATAAATAAAGTAGCGTCACGATGGACAATGCACTTACTCGCGTTGATTTGAAATGTTTAATACATATTTTTGTAGAGTAGTGTTGCGACAAAACGGTCCACTCGCGCGTTGATTTGAAATATATCGAGTGGACAACCATTTTCCATATGTATTTTTTTTTATTTAAAAATTTTTTTTTAAATTTTTCGTCGTCTATTAATCTAAGATATAGTCTGTTTCAGATATTTCTTCCCACAACAGCGCAGTGTTAAACAAAGGCCTGTACATCATAAAGTGGGGTTGTATGTTGTGACGTTCGTCGTATGTGGTGTTGCATGTTGGTCTATATAACGCATGTGTTGCATGTTGGTCTATATATCGCATGTGTTGCATGTTGCGTAGTTTGTTGTACACATCGCGTGTTGTGTACTCTGTCGCATGTGTTGCATTTTATGACGTCCATCGCATATTGTGACGTCTATCGCATGTGTTGCATGTTATGTTGTCTGTTGTACACATTGCATGTTGTGTAGCCTGTGTCGTGATCCCGGAAGGAGAAAGTCTTTCGTTCTTAGTTGATTTCTTTATTTTGTACAATTAGTGTCACGATGCGTTCGGTTCGAAGTGCGACTGAATTCTGAGCTGGTGATGCAAGGAAAAATGGGGAGAAGGATGACTTTAGGGTAGGAGAATTGTGGGGGAGGAAAAGTGAAAGTCGGAAACAAGTCAAGGGATGGTCGCTGGAGAGGATGTCTGGTTTTCGTCTATTTCAAGGATGGCTAAAGTCTTGTTCCGATTTGGTTCTAAGAAGAGAAAGTAGAGAAGGAAAGGGTGGGGAAGAGTGAGAGGACGGAGAGGACGGTTGACTTTTCTATGGGCGACGAAAACTCAGTTCCGGAAGGTGATTTATTGGGTTCGGGGCCCTTATGGTTAAAACGGCGTAGGCTAGGGTAGGTATGATCGTAGGAGTGTGAGAGTATCTGACACCTCCCTCCTGTAGATTAATTTACGGATATCAAAACGTGAATTAATTAGATTCTATCGCTGCGGTCGACATTATAAACGTGGTACGGTAAAAATTAGTAATACGGAATGACAATAATATCTAGCAATAATTTTACATTAATGATATTGGTTTACATAATGATAGTATTAGTAAGTAGTTCGCATGTGAAAGATTATGAATGTGTAACGAGTTTGTAAATTAGGGATGCGGATGATATAACGCAAGGATAATAAAATTAACGCAATGATGTCAATATTAAACTATAAATACGGATCGCGATATGATGTAATCTTATCTATAATATATATATATATTTTTATTATTATTAATGAATCGCAATGGGATTAATCCATATTTACGGAAGGGGTACGGGATGATGATCTTCTTAGTCCATGTGGTAAGGTCGGCTGGGTCGAGGGATCAGCTTGGCGGTAACCATCAAAATTATGGGTTGAGCGAGGGTCAAATTCCCTCTCTTCTGACTTGGCCCTGTATTCTTCTTCCAGAATTTGTGACAACTGTGTCCTCGTCACAGGTGCAGTGTTGATGTTCGTGTTGATTACTTTGAAGCAGCAGGTATCCTTTATTGATTTTGATTCCTTAGCGAAACACAGGTGTCTCATTGTAGGCCGCAGTAATCCACAGTAGCGTAAAAGGTTGATTATAAGTATCAATCCGACAATGGATATTGTGACACTTAGTAGAACCGTGTGCCATTGGTTATGGTAGATGGTTGTCGGTTTTTTTAGTTGTTCTTGTAGGAGAGTATCCAGTTGAGTAACTTTGTGATTTAGATATTTAAATTCTTCTGTTCTCGTATTTGTGATTTTGATTGGTGTCAACGTACTGGCGTAATTATGGAATTCCCGTGTGTTTTGGGACAGCAATCATCTTCAACGATGTTGTGCGGTGTTGAATTATGACTACGATTTGTAGTGACTTTTTCTGACGGTTCCAAAACTATTGTTTTTGTATAACCCTTGCATTGGGGTTGAAGTCGAATAATTCCGGCGGATGTTAGTTCGACGTCTTCAATATGTGTCGGAGAGCATGTCAGAGTTAATTGTAAAGGATGCACGGCGGTAAAGATCCATTCGTTGTTTTGGATGTAGTGCCACATCTCGAAATCAGGTTCGGTTGTATGAATCTGACACGATGATGGTATTCTCTTGACAGTGGAGGTGAGTAGCGTTGACTCGCATGTTGGTTGTCCAGATGTTCGAGTCACGTGTTTGATGGAACAAATGCGTTCACCGGTATCGACTGATAAACATGCTTCGAGATTTTGAAGCAATGTGTAATACACCTTATTTGTACTCAGTAAGATGTAGGAAGAACTCGGTTGGATATATGAGTAGGTATTTGAAGGGTTGAGAGGAGCAGGGAACGGTAACATTTCGTAGAGCTCGTAATGTGTTTCCTCGATTAATGGAATTTTAATATTGAATATTAATATATTATTGATACAGACAATGTTTAATTGATGCAATTTTTCGTACTTGTATATGTTGGAATATGTTAATGCAATAGGCCATTTCAATCCTTCTCTGAGAGTAATATTGTTCAATTCATGGAGTAGGTTTTGAGGGGTGATTATCTGTGGGTGTAATATGTTATGAATTCCTAATGTGATAGAATAGATAATCGTGTTGTAGTAGTCATCTAGTTCCGAAGATATTTGTGATAGAGAAAATATTTGTTCGAGAATGAGATGTCGTTTAAAAATATCGTTAAGGTAATTAGTGGTCAAATTAGAAAAGTTATTGAATAGTTTGATGTTTTCATTAAGTTTATCCTCATCAGCACGGAGGTTTTGAATAGATGAGTTGAAATTTTGGATGGTGTTGCTAATAATTGAGATTTGTTGTTTCATTAATAACTGGACATTTCTGTTTTCAAAGGTAGTTGAGTCTATTGTTTTCTTATAAAATTCGACGTCCTCGATACTAGGAGTGCCGAATAGCCAACGTAGAATATAAGCAGTGCTGTCAAATAATCCTCTTTTTGTTATCGTTTTACCTTTAATTGATTCGTTGTTTATCATGTACTTTAAAGTTTCAATTTTATCCTTAATTACTGAGATACGCGATTGTATAGTTTGAAGAGATTGGTGACAAAAGTACTCATTATCATTATGAAGTATTTGTGTGGGTTTATTTGCACACATATTTAAAGATTTCGTATAAAATCTAAAAAGTTGGTCGTATCGTCGTTCTGCGATTGTAAGATTGATATGAGTCAATAAGGTATATTGCGAGTTTGATAGTTTTATGCTGCCTACATGGTTGTAATATAATCCTACGTTATTATTTATTTTAAAAATTTCATAATAGGGTTTAATTGTGCGAGGATAGGTGGGAGTTAGTGAGAGGAGTATTAGCAATGGTAGCGTGAATCGAGAATAATAGTTCCTAATCATCCTCATTGCCTGAAACAAAAGGTTTCAGTAAATTAGTATGGTATGTGATTAGTTTCCTATTCTTTAGAATTTGAACTGTATTATTAGGATTAACCTTTGTTATTTTGTAGGGGCCTTTATAATTAGGCGTAAGTTTTTTGTTTAATCCAGGGGTATTTTGTTTATTTAAAATATATACTAAATCATCGATGTTGTATTTGTGTAAAATGATTCTGTTATCATAATAAGTTTTTGATTTTGTTTTGGACTGTATTAAGTTATCTCTTGCTATTTTTTGTGTATGATTTAATTTTTGTTTCAAATTAACTACGTAATCGTCGTAAGAATAGTTGAGTGTAGGTTCCTGAGTTATATTACTCGGTAAATATGGTTTGTTTCCGAAGAGTATTTCGTATGGAGAAAATCCGGTTGATTTATGTACATGCGTATTGTATGCTAGCATTGCAAAACTTATGTATTCGTCCCAATCGGTTTGTTTGTCATTAATGTAATGTTTTAAGTAATCTTTTAAAGTTAAATGCGATCTCTCTAGAGCGCCATTAGTCTGAGGGTGATAAGGGGAAGATACTATGTGTTTGGTGCTGAATAGTTTAGTTAGATCTCTTATTAAACGTGACATAAAATCAGTTCCTTGGTCGGTGAGTATAGATCTAGGAATTCCGAATAAGGTTATAAATTTCGACAATTCTCTTGCAACGGTTTCAGATTCATGATTCGGAATAGGAATAGCATATGAGAATTTTGTTAAGTCGTCTTGCATAGTGAGTATAAAACGATTGTTGTTTAAGGTTTGCGGTAAAGGTCCGACAATATCGATTGCAAGTTTCTCAAAGGGTTTATTGGACGTAGACGTGATTTCCATTGGAGCCTTAGAGGGTCGGAAATTGGTTTTATTTATTTAGCAAGAGGGGCATTTCTTTATATAATTTTTTATGTCTTTCTTCATTGAGTCCCACTTATAAAATTCCTTGATTCTTCTATATGTTCTAAGGAAACCTGAATGACCAGCCAACTTGGAATCATGATTTTCTTGTAAGATTTGTATGATTTCGTCTTTTGTTTTAGGAGTGACGCGTTCAGTATCTAAGATAATAGGTGTAATATTCGTATCCTTGAAAATATAATATATAATTTCACCGAACATGCTTTTTTTAATATTTTTATTATTAATTGTAACATCGTGGATATAAAGATTTCCGGAATAATTGTTTTCTTGCAAATGTTTATTCAAAGTTTGTAGTGAGTAAAATATTTCTTTATATTCTAATTTATCGAAGTGAAATGCTTTACAAATACAGATATATGTGGTTTGCGTGTCGTTAACGAGTTTTATACATGAGTACAGGTCATCGGGTTCTTTGCTTTTGGACATGTATTTGTTTCGTAACGCTTCTGAAAATAAATTGCTCTCGTCTAAATCTTTCGAATAAAATAAGACATTTGGGAAATAATTAAATTTGTCACAGGGAATAGATTTGATTTTTGGGATGTCCAGATTTTTATAATGATATTGTATAAAACTGTCGAAAGGTTGGCTATTTTGAATGACATTTATTAATGGAGCGCGGGATAGCGCGTCCGCATTCGAATTGAGTTTTCCTGGTTTATACGTAATTTCATAATCGTAGTCTTCTAATTTCAGTCGCCAACGTAGTAGTCGACTTCCCGGGTCTTTGCAATTGAATAGCCAGGTAAGCGGTTTATGGTCTGTTACGATACGGAACCGTCGGCCATACAGGTAGGGCCTAAAATGCCTAACACTCCAAACAATAGAAAGTAACTCCTTCTCTGTTGTACTGTAATTCTGTTCACTCTTATTTAGGGTACGAGAAGCGTATGCAATTGGTAAATCTTTTCCGATAGGACCTTGGCTTAGTACAGAACCGATTGCATAGTTAGAGGCATCGGTGGTAAGAATAAATTCTTGATTAAAATCGGGATATTGGAGAATTGGTTGTGTTGTTAATATTTGCTTAAAATTGTCGAAAGATTTCGTTTGTTCGGAGGTCCATTCGAAAAATGTATCCTTTTTTAATAAAATCGTTAATGGTTTAGCGATAGCAGCAAAATTATGTATGAATTTTCGATAGTAGCCGACAAGGCCTAGGAAACTTTTGATATCTTTTTGATTTTTAGGTGTAGGAAATTTAGCAATGGCATTAATTTTGTCAGGATTTGGTTGGACACCCTTGTCCGATATAATGTGGCCTAAGTATGCCACTTCATGTCGCATGAATTCACATTTATCAGGTTGTAGTTTTAAATTGTTTTTTCTTAAACGGTCAAAAATGGATTTCAATTTTATTGAATGTTCCTCGATCGATGATGCATAAATGACGATATCGTCAAGATAAACGAAACATTGGAGACCTTGCAAACCAGTTAGGATTGAGTTCATTAGCCTTTGAAAGGTTGCAGGAGCGTTTCTTAACCCAAAGGGCATTCTCGTGAATTCATAGTGTCCTAGAGGGGTGGTGAAGGCTGTTTTCTGTTTGTCGGATTCTCGCATCGGAATTTGGTGAAACCCAGATGCCAGGTCTAGGGTTGTAAAATATTTTGAATGTCCTAGTTGGTCTAAAATATCCTCGATATTGGGTAAGGGATAGGCGTCACCGATTGTAACGTCGTTTAGGCGTCTATAGTCAATTACAACTCTCCATTTTCGTTCACCGGAGGAATCCGATTTTTTTGGTACTATCCATAAGGGGGATGACCATGGAGAAGTAGATGGTTGTATTATTCCTTGTTTTAACATTTTATCTATTTGGTTGTTTACTTCGTGTTTGTGAATTTCCGGGTATCTATATGATTTAGTATAAATGGGAGTAGGATTAGTTAAGTTAATTTCATGTTCCATAGTATTTGTTACAGTTAATATATCGTCGGAAAGATGAAATATATCGTAATATTCTTTACAAATATTTAAAATTGATCGTCGTTCCTCTGAATTTAGATGTTCCAACCGCATGTTGTTTTCTAATACTTGTTGTCGCTTTAGTATAGGTGAGTTTGAATTATTTGTTACAAGGATCGCGGAGCTGTGCGGAAGTCGCTCTAAGTATACCGAAATTGGTTTTATTTGTAAATCTATTATGCGCGTGTTTAAAATCGTAGCATAAGCTCTATTATTTTCGTTTACTTTAATGATTGCTTTTGACAAATAAACTCCTTTTTGTAATTCTAATTCCGGAACAATACCTTCTTGGATTTCGGGATTTTGTATTTCGATTTCAATGAGGGTTTCAGTTCGCGCCTTAAGCTTGATTAAATTTATATTTTGGTTTTCAAATTTTTGATGATTTAAGTTAATTGGTATCGTTGATGACTTAAGAGATAGAGTGCGTGATTGATAGTCGATAATCGCAGATTCTTTCTGTAAAAAATCTTTACCTAATAAGCCGTCGAAAGGGACGTTTGTTGCTTGGTTTAGGATATGGAATTTTATGTCGATAGTGGAATCACCTACTTGTACAGGAATCAAACAACTGCCTACAGTTTCGACTGGGGTATTCACGCTAAGACCTTGTAGTACTAATTTATCTCTAGAATTGAAATACGTGTTAGGATTTAATTTGCACGCTTTAATTAACGATATGTTTGCGCCTGTATCTACCAAGAATGTGAAGGCTTGATTTGCGTTTTTCGAGTGTAACGATGGTACTATAATATAATCTAAATTATCGCATGGTATGGACATGGTTAATTCTCGAACACCGTTAAGCGAGAGATCGGACCCTCCAGCTCGGTGTTCGTTGCTGGGGGTTCCTGGGAGTTTAAATGTACCGCGGCGTTTTCGGTCTGTCGAGTCGTATTATTAGTTATTTGTTGCCTTCGATTATTATTATATTGTCTTTTCCGACATTCTATAATTACGTGACCTTGTTTTTTACAATAATTGCAAAACTTTAATTGGCTAGCATGTTGAATCGTGTCTGAATGAATAGGATTTTGATGTTGAATTCGATTTTGCATTTGAGGTTGGCGAAATTCATTCGGAGATTGATACTGCTGTTGGTTTCGATAAGAGCTTTGATTTGGTTTAGAAACTTGTACGTTATTAATGACTCTATTACGATCAGGGCCAGGTAATCTTGATCTACATTGTGATGATCCATGATTTGTTCTACCGCAAATGGTACAAGATTCTCGCCTAGCGTATTTATGCATATTTAAGGCTCGTTCTTCTGCGACGGCGGCGGAATATGCGGAATTTAAGGAACTAAATTCTTTCCATCTCAGCATTTGAGAAATCTGAGGACAACTATGATAAACGAATCGATTTAAGGTCGTTTCTTCAACGGATTTTTTTTTTCCTGGAATTTCTAGAGGATCATTTGAATATTGTTGTATTGCGCTAAGTGCTCTTGAGGACAAGGTTAATAATCTTTGGTAGAAAGCGGTAATATTTTCGGAATGATGTTGTCTACTATTGTTTAGTTCTTCCATTATTTGACAATAATGTTTCTTATCTTGAAATAATATTTTAAGCTGTTCTTTTAAATCTGTCCAAGTACTAAAATTCTGAAGGGCAAGCTGTTCTTTAGCATTTCCCGAGATTTTTGAAAGAATGAAGTACAAAAGAGGCGTTTTCTGTCTCGCTGAAGCGAGCTCGTCTGCATTATTGCAATTGGCTATAAATTGCCCGAGTTCGTACCGGTTACCAGAAAATTCTTTTGGAATTAGGTTACATAGAAATTGTATTGGATAATCAGAGGAATTAGAGGAATTAGAGGAATTAGAGGAATTAGGGGAATTAGAGGAATTAGGGGAATTATCTGGATATGGTAAAGACATCGTGATCTGAGTACAAAAGATGATCAACAAGCAACAAAATTCAAAGGTGTATGTACCTGTCGTCTACCAGCGAAGTAGTTCCTGTGCGTGACAGCGATTGACTTCCTTCTCTGAGGGGCTGATCAGATCCGTAGACTCTCCGGTTGACACTATTAGTTCCCGTCACAAAGGATAAAAATCCACAGATGAAGAACACTTTTAATAAAGTCTTATTATTCTTCCACCACTGACAGGTCCTACCGACTGCGCCAAATTTTGTGTCGTGATCCCGGAAGGAGAAAGTCTTTCGTTCTTAGTTGATTTCTTTATTTTGTACAATTAGTGTCACGATGCGTTCGGTTCGAAGTGCGACTGAATTCTGAGCTGGTGATGCAAGGAAAAATGGGGAGAAGGATGACTTTAGGGTAGGAGAATTGTGGGGGAGGAAAAGTGAAAGTCGGAAACAAGTCAAGGGATGGTCGCTGGAGAGGATGTCTGGTTTTCGTCTATTTCAAGGATGGCTAAAGTCTTGTTGCGATTTGGTTCTAAGAAGAGAAAGTAGAGAAGGAAAGGGTGGGGAAGAGTGAGAGGACGGAGAGGACGGTTGACTTTTCTATGGGCGACGAAAACTCAGTTCCGGAAGGTGATTTATTGGGTTCGGGGCCCTTATGGTTAAAACGGCGTAGGCTAGGGTAGGTATGATCGTAGGAGTGTGAGAGTATCTGACACCTGTTGTATACATTGCATGTTGTGTAGCCTGTTGTGTACATTGCATGTTGTGTAGTCTGTCGCATGGGTTGCATGTTATGACGTCCATCGCATGTTGTGACGTCCGTCGCATGTCTTGCATGTCCTATTTAATTCACTGAATTTTCATTTCAGCAAATTTGAGCTAACCACCCCCTGCAAACTTAAGTACTTAAATGGCCAAAACACAAAATACTTGTTAGGTAGGAAATACATAAGTATTACATTAAAGGGGAAAATCACAAAATATGCATGCAAAAAGATTAGATTTTATACTAGGCAGGCAGTAATTCGGCGGGTAGGCTTTGCAATGAGCTCTTCTTGGTATTCGTTTGTACAGTGATCGAAAGTAGAGCACTGTCAAATCTGTATTAGGAAGAGTATCTACAAAATTACGGATTTTTTTTATTATTTGGTAATTTTGTAACTTTCCGTCGGGTGGGACGATTGTTCAAACATGGCGGAAATTGCGCGCTTTCCGCCATGTCTGAACGATGCCAAATACTATGTGGGTGGGCGGGTCTCCCTCACAGCAACCTCCACGTGGTGAGACCTGGATAATCGGTGTGAACTTCGATTTAGAATATTTTTTTTTCGCAATTGCTCTATAAAATATTTAAAATCGACAATCACGTCGAGCTAATGGCTGTGACAACGAAATGATTCTTCGACATGATCTTATTAAAGATAGTCCAGATGATGTGGGTTTTCGGTATACCTGATGTCCATTTCTAGACGTTCTGGTGTTAAGAAGAGCAGACGGAATTGTTCGTAATTGTATACCGTAATTTTTATCGTAACATTACGTATCAATGAATGAATTGTTCGATTACAATCGAACTGGTACTTATTTTCATCAGGAAAATCCCATCAATTCAGGCGTCACAATTTTATGAAGGTATATTGAAAAATCTAAAAGTTTAAACTTTCATTCGCGCGCGATTCTCCGTCTGATTACATTGTATGCCGTTTGTCTGTCGCTGGGTCGTTGGAGATCGGCGACCGTCGGACCTTCGAATAAAAGATACAGATAAAAGATGAAAAAATTATTCGAAGTTCGAATAAATCCGCTTCGAATGAAAAAAATTCTCTTTATTCGTCGGATGAATTCTCATGGAATAAAATTATTTATTCAATTCTCGCCGTATAAAGATACTTTTTGATTCGATTGTCGTCGTATAAACAAATGAAATTTTTTTATCTTTTATTCGTTATTCGAAATTTTTATTCAGATAAATATTTTGCCCAACTCTGGGGCCCAATTTTTGCTGCTGGATAGTTCGACGACAATGATTTCGGGACTTTAATCTCCTACTTAAGGTGACCTAGTTCAAACGGGCGCAATGGACATTGTCTTGCACCAAAAATAGTATATTGAAATTGTATACTACTTTCAATTGAAAAGAACCTAATGACCCGTTTCGTAGAATGCCAGGAAAAAGAACTCTGGAAATTCCGTTGCGGAACGGAACAGATATATACATTTAATGGAAATCGAATACAGAAAAATAGGATTGGAATAAACGGACGATAGAAATTAAAATGAATTTAACGTTCTATAATATATTTATATTTGAACTTTCTGCTATCAAATTCAATTTTCAAAAGGAGGAAAAAGTATTGAAAAGATTGTCAACATTTAATACAGTTTTTAATTACAGTTGTTATGCGAGGTTCCATATTTGCTACAAGTTGCTGGATATCTGTTATTATCGATTATTATTATCGATCAAAAATTGTTTCAAAACTGATAGTTATATTAGTAAAAGATCAACTAAATCTGAACTCCTGTATGCTTTTGTAATATAACGATAAGTCAGATTACCACAAACGGAATTTTATACAGAGTCATTGTTTATAATTAATAAATTCTGGTATCACTTATGAAAATATTTAGGAAAAAGAACAAATAATTGTATATGCAACGTTAATATATAATAACAGACACGCCGCAACTTGCAACGAACATGGAATCTCGCATAACAACTGTCATTTAAATTTTTCTTGACAATCTTTTAAGTATTTTGACGTCCTTTTGAAAATTGTATTTCGTAGCAGAAGGTTCAAAGAAGCCAACAACAGTTTATATGAATCAATTTCAAGATGAAAATAGCGTGAAACAAGACCATACCTTGTTTTTTTTTCATTTGTGGGCGTCACTACGGCGGCAGGCGACGTGGCTTTTTTTTCTTTCTACAAGCCAGTACGATAGTTTCCAACGAAAAAAAAAATAAATAAATAAACCATACTTTTACAAGTGATCATACGGGATCAATGTTGAATGAAATAATATTTAACTTTTGACATACCTCTTCAACATATTCTTCACGCTCTGTATTATGGATGCCGTCTCCTGAGGGGAGGATGTGCCAGGCGGGCAAAGTGCTGGATCTTCTACAACAAGATTCAAAAGTTTGGCAAATTGTAAAATTTGTTATTCATTGAATATACGAAAAATAATATTTATTATATTTGTTAAACTTTGGCGCTAATCCGCGAGTCAACACGCATGTGCGTTTATAGAAACGCACATTTCCTATATAGATAGGAAAAACCACTGCCACGTGGTAGGAATTGTAATTCATTTATTTCGGCAGTCTTTTGTTACACGCGGATCTTCGCTTGTCGCAGCGTCGTCGCGATCGTTGCATTGTACCGCGAACCACGTTCTGTATCGCACGCATGGCGATACGCGTTTTGTATGTATTTGTAATAAACTAAAACTTATTTAACCACGCACCGAGCGAACCGCGCTCTGTTATTAGCCGAATACTTCCTAACAGGTTATGGGCCCAGTGAGCCAATAAAATATAAATAATAAACAGTACGAACTATGAGACGTGGAAAATACAAATGAAGAGTGTACTTAGATTTAATGATTTGTGGGGCTACGTGAATGGAAATATACCCAAACCCGAAGAAGACTATGACGACTATGAGGACCACGAGGGACGAAAGGGCTTTAGACGTAATCACCCTAAGTATACAATCGGATCAGTACAATCATATAAAAAGGGCAAAAACTTCGATGGAAGCATGGGAAATGCTTCAAAGACAAAGCTGCTTGAGGAGGAAGCAAGAAAGCTAGAGAGTACAAAGGATCAAGAAGAAGAAAAAGAAGAAGCCCTACTAACAAAAAGGAGAGGAGGGTACAAGAATATATAAACAAAGAGTCACACGAAACCTCCACAAGGTAAAAAGACATTTAAATGTTTTAACCGCGGAAAGCCAGGCCAAAAATTGCAGATCCAATCCAAAAGGAAGAAACATGGAAAGCAGAGACGATGCGATGACAGCAGTTGCGTTAAGGGCCCGGAGCGCCAAAAGTAGAGTGACTACATTACCGACAAAATATGGTTTTACGTGCCTCAAGTTTTCGTCCTTAAAAAGGAATATTTTGTCGCTGGTAAAGGGCTCATTCGAAAGAGGAAGGTTCAATCTAATGCGGGCTGGTCATGAGCTGACGAGATTATGGAGATATTTAGAAATATGAGCGTTAGAAGTAGGCCAAACATTGACGATGCACGTGCCGTGGAATTCAAGCATTTTTATGCCATTGGATGAGTTTTCTGGATGATGTCGAGACCAGCCCGCACTAGAAAATATCTCCAGCTACAAATTGAGCTATAATTTGTCTTGATTCTGTTGCGAAATAAAGGCGAAAACTTGAGGTACGTTTTCGGCATGGCTTTCTAGCCTCAGAATTCATGATATCGATAATATAGAGCAAAAAATGTGACAAGTTTAGTTGAGCTGGAGCTCATCAGGTGGCGCCCAAGTAGAAGGACTGTCGAAGTGGGATTGGAGGAAACTGCAAGCGTAGATTGTGGTTATGTTCGACGCCTATTCGCTCATCGGCAACGTGCGTCTGTATATGTGTGTATATGTATATAATTTTCCTATACATGCAAATACTCCGCTAGTTTGATGTTTCGGACTCATGCAAGCAATGTGCAGTTGTCCATATACGCATATAGCATTATATAGGGTGGTCCACGCAATTGTTTCAAGTCATAACTCCGTTATTATTGCATTTACGAAAAAATGATGAAGGAGAAAGATAAATGGTTCGAAGAGCACTACATCTGTAGGCCTTTAAATTTTTTTTAGATGCAGCAGTGCATGTGCAATTAACAATTGCATCATTTCTTTAAATAGAAATGCATATTTTTTTTGCACAGATCGATTCTTCCGTTCATTCTACGTAAAAAATGATTAGGGTACCATGGCAAAAAAATTATTAGATCTCGAGATGTTTTAAAAAAATGTCTGAAATCCTTCAGATTTCATATAGAAATCGAAGAGACACTAGAACAGAATTATTTAGCAATAAGATATTGTCTTAGTATTATATTCAATTTTTTTCAAATTCCTGCGTTCGGTGCGTCATAGTAGGAAAAAATAAAAACCACTTTTTTCGGCGTTTTTTCCGTGAAAAACTAAGTTATAATTATCGTAAAAATATATTATGTAATATTAAACATTCCTAAGTTCAGGGAAACATCATCTAGACATTAAAAATTGCGTAGTACAAAAACAAAAATTATACTATGCAGGATATATCTGAATATTTCGAAAGTATTATAGTCTCCGACTGCGGAACCGCTGATGACTTTTTGGACCAGGTGCGAATCCCGCCCGGGGCCAATATTTTTTTTTTCGTTAATCAGATGTCTTTTCGATTTCTAACCGTATGATTGTTGTTACGCTGTTGTAAAAACATTTTTTAACTATGTTTGAACTATTTTTTAATAATTTTTCGGAAAAATATTTTTGGAGTACTTTCGGCCTTTAGTCATCTACGTTTTTCGATTTTTACAACCAGAGTTTGCAACGGAAAAATCTGAAAACGATTCAAAGTATGTGGTTTGGTATTCGAAATGTGTCAGATTTTCTTCAGAATTTTAAATTGTCAATGGGGAAAATGGGCCAAAAACTGGATTTTCGATTTTCCTCTATAACTACTCTTGCAGATGAGCTATCGGGCTAAAACTTGGAATAAACTTTGAAATCGCAAATTAGAATAAAATACCTTCCAGGGCAGATTAGACCCTCAAACCCGGCTATAGCCTTTGATTCATAATACCCGCCGGCGCACAGTGCGGACAAATCGCCTGTTTTCGGCACTTCTCGTAGTTCGGTTAGAGGACATTTTTTACAGACAATTATACTTACCAATATAGTTTATAATTTTAACAAAAAAAAAAATTTTTAGAAAAAAAAATTATTATTAAAAATTAACAAATTTATTTTTAAAAACTAACAAATGTAGAACAAAATTAATAATAAATGAACCATATGTAAAATTAACAATAATAAACTTAAACAAATTATAATATTAGTGAATAAAATGAATAAACTCAACAAAATGCTATCCGAGCATGCTGCTGCTGCTGCTTCGCTATCCGAGTCATTCTCAGTACTTTGATTGCGACTCAAAATCATTGACTCTCGTGATCTTGCACATTTCGATCTATCCTTACATTCTTATTACTTTTTCAATAGTTATAAAACATATATTAAAAACAAATTAAAAAGACATAGAAATGATTGATATATAATTATTGCAAAATTGTATTATGCATAAAAATGGTTATTATATGATTATTATTAACAATTTCCATCCTAATACGCATATTTTGCAAAATAAATGTATTTCATATCGTGATATACACGAATATTGAACTTTCCCAGTAAATTCCCCACTGTAACTGTGGCGAACAAATGGCAAAATTTTTTACAACCAAATTTGTTTACAAATGTATACTTATAATAAAATTAATAAGTTGAAAAAAAAAATTATTTTTATGCATAAAAAAAATATTGACACTGCATTAGTGTTGTCTCCCCAATAAACCTGACCCCGTATCACGTTACAGTCTCGTCTTATTGTGACGAGTGAATTGATGGGATTTTCCTGATGAAAATGAGTCCAAACACGACATCATTTGGACTATCTTCAATGAGATTGTAATTTTTATAGATTTTACATAAGAGATAAAAATAATTAATAAAACAAAAAATCTGACTGCGAAAAGAATTATTAATAATTTATACTTTCTATTTCTATTTTATTTTTGGTTTTATTTATTATCAATATTTTATTTAATAAATTAGTTTTTTGTTTCTTATCTTTTTAGTTCTTTTCGCAGTCGGGTTTTTTGTTTTTTTATAATATTTCTTACTGTTTGCTGTCTACATTGAAACAATTATCATGCCGTGATTGTTTATACCTTTCATTTCCACGTCGGAAAATAATACTCTTCAAAATGTGTTACCATTTGTTAACAATATATACAAAACATAATTTTTAAAACTATCCTTTTCTTCTGTACATTTACATATATATATTCGTGTTATATTCATATAGAACGTTTAAAAAATTAAGATTTTTAAACAAGTTAACGAATATTCAAATGATCGTACAATTATTTACAATTGAAAATTCCATATTTTAAATTAAGAAGGAATAAGCCTCCAAATTTCGACAGATCCGAAAGTAAGAAAAGAAACCGCTCGAACCAGCTCGAACGCTTTCCATGCGATCATCGACGGTGTTTGTATGAATATGATGCGGCAACATTGCCCTTTTAAAAGCTGACAACGCAGTAAAATCTAGCTTCCTCGTCACACACCTCTTGTGTTGCAACGTCAATCGAGTTCCCTTTCTGATTCATAATAGAATACGACGATAGCTCCATCTCGTGTTCATCAGTCAGCTACACATTTGTAGGTAATACCATTTCTGTAAAGGCAACTGTACGGCAGATACCGACCACCGAATCTTGAAAAGTCACGTGACTATCCCGGGCCCTTAAACACTGGTCTCCCAAAGTCAGGTACATGGTGCCTAGACAGTGGTGCAACAACACATATGTGTAATGACAGCAGCAGGTTCAACGGATTGAATAGAAGAGACACAACCAAGATATACACAGCTTCAGAGGACTGCGTCAAGTCAGAAGGAAAAGGAGACGTAAGAATTAAAGTGCAAATAGAGAGTAACAAGCCAAACGATATTAGATTGCAAGATGCAATGCTGGTACCACAATTCAAAAGTAACCTATTATCGGTGTCAAGCATTACGAAGCATGGTTATAAGGTAACATTTCATGAAGACTATGCCGTAGTAACCCGAAAGGATGGGTCTGTAGCGATGAAGGCCACCATGATAAATGGATTGTATGTGGTTAACGAGAATCCTCCCGAGTATGCAGGTATGTCAAAAATTCATAACAATAATCTAACCAAATGGCATAACAGGCTGGGACATCTGAACTTCAAGGACCTCAGAAGGATGAGAGAAATGGTAGAAGGATTGAATGACAAAATATGGATGGGCAAAATGAAAAATGTGAGGTATGCGACAAATGCAAAATTCACCAATTGCCTTTCAGGTCATCGACGACAAGGGAAAAGAGAGTCCTAGGCCTGGTACATAGTGACATATGCGGTCCGATGCATGTAGCCTCGCTAGGGGGAGCGAGATATTTCGTAACGTTCATTGACGATAAAACGAGATACACCGAAGTTGCAATGTTAAAACACAAGTCAGATGTATTCAAAGCATTCAAAGAATACAAATCAAAAGCAGAGAGATGTACGGGGCAATTAATAACGAAACTACGTACTGACAATGCCAAAGAGTACCTGTCCAAAGAATTTACAAACTATATGAAAAGCGGAGGAATAACAAGGGAGTTATCAGTCGCATACACGCCGCAACAAAATGGAGTGGCCGAGAGAGCAAACAGGACATTGGTCGAAATGGCAAGATGCATGCTCCTACAGGCCAAAGCACCTTTCACCCTATGGGCAGAAGCCGTTAATGCAGCGATATTCGGCTAGACTGTTTTCGACACGCGTACGGCAGGTCCGGAAAAGAGAGTCGGTCCTGCGCGCCGGTTCTCTAGATCCTTTACCGATTCGCTAGGCGAGGGATGCGGCGCGGGGTGGTTCGCGACGGATTTCCCGGTGACGTCACGCATCCGGCGGGGCGGTTTCGGTATCATGGCGGTTTCCGTTTACCGCCAAGATCGGTTCGGCGACGCGGGGGTCGCGGAGAACGTTCGCGGACGTCGGTATCCGTCGGTCGTGGTCGGGGAAGCTCTTGTTCGGCGGCGGTCGCGTCTAGTAGCAGGCCTGGCGCGACCAGGTCTGTTACAATACAAATAATATTTATTTAATATTATGAACAAAATATTTTTTCTCATTATAAAATGAATTTTTATGTAATATTAGAAATTACTAAACTATGCAGGAAACTATGCAGCACTAAAACTATGCAGGAAATATATTATGTTTATCATGGAAAAATATTTGTTCCCGTGTAACGAGTCCGTTTCCCGGCGGATCTCGTACAACGGTTCCTCGCGGCCGGATTTGGCTCGCCGTGCCAAGGTTCGCGGCGGGATAACGCGAGGGTTACGGCAGGATACGGGCGGTCGGGAACGGGAGATTAACGGCACGAGTTTCTCAAGTGTTCGTCGCTGTCCCGGCTTCGCATCTCGGTGGTCGGCGGTCGCGATTCGGGTCTCGCGCGCGTGTCGGGTCACGGCGTGGTCATGGCCGCACGCAGCGGCGTATTCTGGATTCGCGGGTCGCGCGGAAATTTCGGCACACTCGCGGTTACAATTTCCGCGGGTAAAATATACTCTCGCGAGTCGTAGCTTACGGGCGGCTTCTCGGCGTCGCGAAGGACGATTCCGGTCGTGATCGGGCGGTCGGTATCGGCGGCTAGAGATCGGATCGGAAAAGTACGTCCAAGCGCGAGCGTAGCGGAAGGCCAAAGAGACCGTTTTCCGCCTCGTCTCTCTCGTCTTGCTAGGCGAGGGGTCCGGTGCGGTGCGGTTCGCGGGCGGTTTTTCCGGTGGCGTCACGCATCCGGCGGGACGGTATCGCATCATGGCGGGTTCCGGTTCCCGCCAAGATCAGTTCGGCGGTGCGGGGGTCGCGGGGGTGCGCTCGCGGGTACCGACGGAGCTCGGTATCCGTCGGTCGTGTTCGGGGCGGTTCGCGTTCGGGGCGCGTACGGCTAGGAACAGGCCTGGCGCAGCCAGGTCTGTTACACCCGAATATGATGCGAAGTAAAATGTTTACTTTTAATTTACTTTGAATTTGTGTTTGTCACTTAATTGACATGTATTTATATTATAATAACATTAATGCGACAAAGTTCCCTAGTAGCACAAAAATATTAGATAGATATTTTTTTCAAATATTGTAAAAATATTTTTTAAGCCACATTTTTTCATATGAGAAAAATAATGGATCTAAATATTGTATACATGTACAAGAAATATAAATTGAATGTTAAAAAAATTGTTGAGAATTAATACTCGACAGTTATTCGCGAAATCTGCATGAGAATGCGTCTATCGGACTGATCGTCTTTTGTTTTCTAGGAGTGATTCCGTTTGGTCTGCGTTCTTTCTTTTCTGGAACACTCCACATTCTTCTCTACGCGCGAAAGCATGTAATTTTCGTATATTAAATAAAGTGTGTTAAAGTCTACCATTAGATCCACGTCCATATAATCCTAACAAAAATATAAGCTAAATATTCAGAAGATATAAACTAGATATTTAAAAAATATAAAGTAAATATTAAAAAAATGTGAATTTAATATTTGAAAAATATAAATTCAATATTTAAAAAACATTCAATAAAACTTTCAAATTTAAGAAAATATTATAACAAAAATTAGAAACTATGAATATGTATTACTTTCTGCGCACTGTTTGTTGAGAGAATATTTTCTGTATTATCTGTATTTGCAAAAATTATTCTATTTCTAATATGAAATAAAGATATCTTTATTTCCGATTTGTTTTATAATGAGAAAAAAATATTTTTTCGTGATATTAAATAAATATTATTTGTATATTAGGAAAAAATATTCTACGTCTAATATGAAATAAAGATTCATTTAATACTTAGAAAAACATATTTTCCTCGTAACATGAAATATATATTTTGCTGAATATTTAAAAAGAAATATTTGTTACTTAATATAAAATAAATGTGGAAGTGAGTGCCAAAAAAGTGCCTGGCCCCGATACTCGACGAGGCACCCTCTTCCCGTATCGGGCCCAATGGCGGCCAACCCGCTGCCGCGTCCCAAGAGACGTCTCCCCAGCGAGATGGACAACAAGGAAAACAGCCTGAAGGACATTAACAATAAGCCAGGAACATCCACCTCATCCAAAATCGCAAAACTAACATCGGGGCATCTAGAGAGAATGTACAAAGACATCCTCAAAGAAAACAACAGGGCAACAACCCCCCTAAAAACTCTGCAGCCAAACCTAGCAGCAGCTCGAAAAAAGGAGCCGCAGCGCCATCCCTCGGAGCACCCCAGAATCCGACCGACGCAGAAGAAAAAAAAGACCCCAGTAAAGGCCCATGGGAATTCCCCAAAAAACCCAGAAAACACCAACCAATCTCATCAGCATCTCTGACACATTGCTTCTAACCAACCAATACCAGCATCTCTCAGACGACAGTGACAACGAACTGAACGAAAACACCCCCAACACGCAGCCAACCAGCATCCAACACAAACCGAAAACCTACGCACCCCCACCAATCTACACGGTGAACTCTAACATAGAGACGATAATTCAAACCGCACTGGCACTAAACTTAAAAAAACAGGACTTCACAGTAAAAGAAAATGATAAAGACAACCACACAATATACACAAAAAACCTCCAAAGTTACACAGCAATAACTGATAAACTCACAGAAGCAAATACACAATATTACACGTACACCCCCGAGGAACACAAACCCAAATCAATATTAGTAAAAGGCATAAAAGGTAACTTCTCAACAGCCGACATCAAAAGCGAAATTGAAGATCTTAAACTACCAGACATCCAGATAATCAGTGTCACCAAATTCACGTACAACAAGCAAAACCCGGACAAATACCACCACTTAATACAACTCAGCCGAGAAAGCCGAACAGCAGCAATCTTCAAAATCAAAACCCTCGCTTACCAAAAAGTCAAATGGGAACACCTAAAGAAACCACAAATATTTCAGTGCAAAAAATGCCAACGTCTCGGACACGCGAGCAAAAATTGCCACTTAGAATATCGCTGTGTTAAGTGCGCAAAAAATCACGGGCCAGGCAACTGCCCCCTCACCAACACTGGCAGCCGCGACAATTTAAAATGTGCCAACTGTGGCCAAAAGGCCACCCTGCCTCCTACAAAGGCTGCCCATTTATAAAGTTCGCGATTAAACTAAAGAAAGATACTCACATCCACAGCAAACAAAAAAACGCTAACAGAATTCAAAAAATTGCGACAGCAGTCACAAGCGACCGCTCATTCGCGCAAATGGTCAGAGGACCACCACCAACCCAGCAGCCATCCCAAGCATCAATCACGACGCAACAACCACCACCCACCAGCGAACCACGAAGGATCGACAGATCATCCAGCCCACACCAAACCGAGAAGCCAACCACCCAGCAACCCCCACACGAATGGATCAACAATCTCAAGACCGAAATAGCCACTATCATCACCGCACAGATACAGCAAATAGCCACACAGGTAGCAATCAACACAGAAAAACTAGAATTTGTTCTAAACACACTATTCGACAAACATAATGAGTAATAACGCCGCCAGCCCTCCCACCACCATAAAAATTGCAGCCATTAACGTAAATTCACTAATCTCACACCCACGCAGACTCGACCTGAAACACTTCCTACAAACACACAACCACGACATAATACTACTATCGGAAACCAAGCTCAACCCCTCACATAATATCACATTCAAAGACTACAAGCTTTACAGGAAAGACAGGCCCAACGCAACCCAAGGCGAAGGAACAGCAATTTTAGTCAAAAACGATATACCACGCGAACCTATTCACTCCCCCTCCTCAATAGACAACAAAATACTAGAATACACAATTATAAAGATAAAGATCATAAACAACCACACACTCTACATAGTAAGTGCATACGCGACAAACGACAACAGAACACTTTACATAACTGAACTCGACCACCTATACCAATCACTCAAACTCCACGACGACAACAACTACTACATAATAGCCGGAGACCTCAACACTAAACGGACGGACTGGGGGGACAAAACAAACAACCAGAGCGGACGATACTTTAAAAAATGGGAAAACAAACACGACCTAACATACAGACTCAACACAATTACAACCACCACCACCCCGCCCACATACAAACCGGGCCAGTCTTTCCTGGACATCTGCCTCGCAGATGCCAGGCTCGAGCTAGCATACAATACAAACGGGAAAGCCAGTACACTGCCCTACGACAGTGACGACCTAGCTATTTCAATGCAATTCATCCTGCCCTCAAACATCTCATCAACCACAAACCCAGACCCCATAAAACTAAACTACAAGGCCACCAAATGGAAAAACTACACTAAACACCTAGACAGACACTATACAAATACGATCCCCACCAATCGCAACTTGACCACAACAGACATCGACAACAACCTCCTCATCATAACCGAAGCCATACAGAACGCATTAGACACACACCACCCCCCCCCCCCCAACACTAGAAACGCAATAACACGACAATGTATATTAACAGAAAAATCGCCAAACTACAAAAACAAAAAAAGACATTAACAACAATATTACACAGACTACATCTAACCGACCCCAACTCACACCTATCCATAACAAAAACAGCAAAAATTCACTCACAAACTCCTAACAAAAAAACTACACTCGGAATTCAGAAAAGCCATTAACGAATACTGGACTAACGTTATCAAACAAATAGACCATAGAAACTCGGACACTTTCTTCCCTAAAATCAATTCCATATTCCGACGTAAACCCCCATTCACAATAGACGCCATACACATAAAGCAAAACAACAGACAAATCATTACCAGAAGCCAATGCAACACCTCAACCCTCCAAACAACTAAAGGCATGTACATACTAACAACACCGACGGACAAACTCAACGCCATAGGAGCATCTACGAAACAATCAACTCCCCACGATATCTTAACAACGGAACAAGACTAAAAGAACTAATAGACAACACCACCCTCACACTAACAAACGAATTCACAAATAACCGACACAACAAAAACACCATTACACAGTTCTCCGACCAAAATATCGCCACACACCCAGACGACTCGGACAACGAAATTGACCCATTCTGTACCCCACACACAGTTGCAAGTATCATTAAAAAACTCCCAAACAAAACCTCAACCGGGACCGACAGAATCCCCCCAATAGCCCTGAAACACCCCTAGTAGCACAAAATATTGTATACACATTCATATAATATTAGAAAGAGATTCAATCTTTTTTAAATATTCAAATATAAATGCAATATTTACTTTATATTAAGAAATAAATATTTTTTTTTTAAATATGCAGGAAATATTTATTTCATGTTACGAAAAAAATATTTTTTTCTAAATATTAAATGAATCTTTATTTCATATTAGAGATGGAATATTTTTTCCTAATATACAGATAATATTTATTTTATATTATGAAAAAAATATTTTTTATTATTATAGAATGCATCTTTATGTAATATTAGAAATAGAATTTTTTTTTTTAATATGTAGGAAATATTTTATGTTCATCATGGAAAAATATTTGTTCTACAATATGTTGCTAAGTAAAATGTTTACTTTTAATTTACTTTGAATTCGTGTGTGTCACTTAATCGACATACATTTATATTATAATTTAATAAGTTGTTGCACGAAAAATAATCGTGTAGCTCTTGCGTCTTACACAATCTGATTGAACTGTAAAATTAAAAAAGTTCGTAGCAACAGACTCCCTATAGCATTTCTGGAACCTATTCGGGATCTTTCTCGGCTTTGTCTAAAGAGAATCTGGAGATTAGACTCGCAGCGCCAGAAAATATAAACAATTGACTTCGGTCAAAGTAAAGAAATGCATTAATTCGTTAGCAAGCTAGCATTCTGATTGAACGGTTGACTGCGGAGCGCGAGCTATATAGTATACAGTAGTGTTTGACAGAAAAACGTAAAGTCCTCAAATATAAGTATTAATACAGTTTGTAAAAACTGTGTGCGATTGAAGAATTGACAATTGTTTGTGTGTGTATAGTTTACGCAAACTAATATATTATAGTTTCGGTAATAATAAACGATACGGTCATACGTGTTCTCGACACCTGCATTTCATCGTTCGCAGAAAAGGTTGTAGCGGCTAGCTGGGCGCCGGAAGAGAAACTTTCAGCGCACCAGCACCAAGAAAGATTTATGGTTTGCACAGCATAAGACGCTATTTGTGAGAAAACGTCTTTAACGATTTTGGCCACTTAGCGGACAGATGTGTCCTTGTAGTTCCTAGCGACGAACTTAATAGCACAAGTGGACGCCATAAATTTTGGGTAGTCGAAGGGTTTCCAGCTTAGAGTGTCCCAGCGACGCGTGCCTGGTTTCTATCAACCGGGAAAGCTGGGCCCGTTGATGTAAGCCAGCAGGCACGTACCGCACTTAGCACTGGGCCCGGAAGACACTCCGCTGCATCACCAACATTAGATTTTTAACGAAACGACGCGCTCACCCTTCTCACGCACGAGGGGCGTGGGACGTGGGCGTGTTATGCAAAATTCACTGATTGGTGGAAGTTCCTCGAAAGGACTTTTCGTTTTGGAAATATAAGACGGCAGACTACCGACGCTAGGAGTCTAGTCACAGCCGAGCTATAGATCCTAGTCACAGCCGAATCCGAGTCGAGTCGAAAAGTTCAGTCGCGCTGAGTCACAACGGTTAGATTCGTAATCGCGCTAGGCTAACTACCCCGGACACTGCCGCGACACCACTGTGTCCTGATTTTGAATACTCATTCGAAGGCATTCGCCTACCGAATCCAGTTCCTTCAAGGTAAGTACATTTATCTGTTATGTGTAATAAATAAATATACATATTTTT
Source organism: Halictus rubicundus (assembly GCF_050948215.1). Classification (NCBI taxonomy): domain Eukaryota; kingdom Metazoa; phylum Arthropoda; class Insecta; order Hymenoptera; family Halictidae; genus Halictus; species Halictus rubicundus. The sequence continues at coordinate 1,081,628 of NW_027488563.1, forward strand.
ATATTTTTTAAATATATGTATATATGTATATATATTTTCCATTTTCTGAAGACTAACAATTAACGTTTTCAAGGATAGTTTTTCATACAACATTTAGTTTGCAGTTACACAAATTTCACAATGGCCGAAAAACGATACAAAAAATATAAATTTATAAAGAAACAAATGGCTTTAAATTTGAATCAGAATCAGATTAGTCGCGACACAGTAGAAGAATCAATTGGAATCATACGAACTAATTCACAAACGATTAATGATCCCGTCTTATCTGATATGAATCAACCATTTGATTGTCAAATTACAAATAACACAAATTACACTACGGATGATTCATGTACTGCTTTTCGAAATTTGAAATTACTTACGTTTTTAAAAATATGGTCCCTAGAAAATAAAATCAATCATTCTCAACTAAATAGTTTATTAAAAGGCTTGATGGACATTTTTCCTGAATATAAGATTCCACGCGATGCACGAACTGTATTAAAGACTAAGCGCTCATCAAACAATATTACAACAATTATTAGCAAAAAGAACACGATAGCTCAATATTCATATTTAGGTATAAAGGTGCATTTATTAAGACTGTTACAAAATGCAAGTATTTTGACGGAGCTAAAAGAAACATTTATGTTTCAATTAATTTTTAATGTCGATGGTATTCCATTTTCAACAAGTTCAAATAAACAGTTTTGGCCCATTTTATGCAAAATAGTACTGAAACATTGTACGGTGTCCCCTTTTCCAATAGCAATATATTATGGCGATGCAAAACCTAATTCCTTGACTGATTATTTAAATGATTTTATACATGAATTGAACGATATTTTAGAATATGGATTATCTTACGATGGTAATAATTTTAAAGTAAGTGTTGTATGTTTTACCTGTGATGCACCTGCGAGAGCATTTTTAAAAAACATTAAAGGACATACGGGTTACAAAGGTTGCGAAAGATGTACAGAAACGGGTATATATTACAAAAAACGAATTAGTTATATAAAATATGACGCTACTGCTCGAACGCATTTCCATTTTGAAAATTTTCATGATTTTTCTCATCATCAAGATAATCAAAGGACACCTTGTGACGTTGCACAAACCACGTCGCCCTTTTGCGCCCCTAATAATCGAACGAAGGGACCGGACTGCCCGAAAACAACGTTGTCGCGAATAGAACCACGGCTCGATAGGTTAGGAAGCGCTCCCCGAGGAACTCCCGAATCGACAGGAAACTCGCACTTTCACCCTTTCGCGCGCGCCGAGCCCGGCAAGTTTCAGGTAGGCGAACGGCACCCCGGTATCCAGCCGACCTGAGGAAAGGGCACAGCGCTTCACGGGACCCCCTACGCCAAACCATGGCCAATACGAAAATCCGGTGCACCGGTAATAACGAGGAATGGGCGACGCCACACACGGGCCAGACAACCCGGAGGTGACGAAGCGGGACGAAGGCCCCTGTCGACCAACCGACAATCTATTTCGCGGTCCTGCCGTCGCCTCACCTAGCCAATTGCAAGGGGCCTCGGCGAGGGTGGTGTAGGCGCCCCCCCTCTCCATACCGGGGCAGATCGCAGATCTACCCCGCGTTTCTATTTCGGAATGATTTTCGCGTAAGGTCTAGGGCCCAAGGACCCGACGTAGGCACGATCCTGCGAGTTCCGAATTTCGCGCCAGACGCGCGCCCTATTAGAGGAAAAGCCGGACTACGGTAAGGAGTGGGGATGCGAGGACCCTGCCGTAACGCGAACGGACTAGGCCGAATTACTGTCGCGGTGACTTCCGTACTGAGTCGCACCTAGAAAACTACCGAACTAGCCCCGACCGCCGTGTAGCTTGTACTACCGAAATTCGTTCCGATTATCGTACACGCGAAGTGCGTGCAGTTCCACAACCGAGCTACAGCGGGACCACGATCTCGATACCGTTACGAGGCAAGAGCCGAACAACCGGAAGACCATCCCGAGCGAGACGGGCAGAACCGCGACAGACGGCGGAAATATTACCGGCAGGAACGGTGAGTCCCCTAAGTGACCCTTTTCGTTTATTTTTCGCGAGTTGGTTCGCCAGGCTCTGTCGGGGAACCGACGAGGTCGCCCGACGACGATTCCGTGCCCTCGCGGCAACGCGAGCTCGCGGATCGCCCGTCGGACGCGTAATATCGCGTCTCGTTCCCCGAGTTTTCACGCGCCGGGGCGCTTCTCGCCTCGGACATTCCGCTCGTACCGAATTCACCGGTACCTTGAGCCGCGGCAGCGAGTTCCCGCAAAAATATCGTGCGGAAGTCTTCCTCGGAGGAGCTGCCACCGTTACCGTTTGCAACTATCCGTTCGTTACGTTACTTCTCGCGTTATTCCTATCGAGCCGTCGCGTAGCCTATCGCGAAGTTTTCGCCGAGCGTTCGCCGTCCGTTGGAACCGAAACCGCGCCGCGACAGTCATATCGTAATCGCGCCGACCACCTGCGTGCCGCGAACCCTTCGCGTCGGCGAGGGGCCATTCTCGTGCCGATCTACCGCACCCCCGCGGCGTATTTTACCGATCGACAACAGCGCGTTGCGAACCCTCCACCTTACCGCAAACTTTGTACGAAGAGCGCGGGCTCTCGGGTGCGGCCACGTGGCCGCGGCTTTGTAAAATCCGACGCCAATAAAATTGTAGAGCCCAGCCTGACTACCGATCTTTTCACCTGCGCGATCCGCCCTGCCGTGAGGGCTGTCCTCGCTCCCTTCCGTGTCCGAACCCCCGACCCTTCTCGCGCCTCCCGACATTCTCGCGGTTCCCGAAGGTTCACCTCCCGCCCCCAGCTTCGGCTAAGGGCGGACTTCGTCCACGTTTCGCGTGGCACCCTTCCGGTGCCTGGCGCCCGAGCAGCAGGCTCTTTTCGATTTCCGAGAACCTTCGAGAATCGGTTAGTACCGGGAGGACCGCGTATTCACGGCCGTACGCGGCCCGGCCTCTGAGCCCATAAATTCCCGGAGTGGACCCCGCCCCCGCCTTCCTACGCGGCGAGTAGAGGTCCACGTTACAACCTCTGTTAAATATAATTCAATTCGACATAATACAACATTTTTCTCTAGACTATATGCATTTATGTTGCTTAGGAGTAATGAAAAAATTACTCCGTCATTGGTGCAAGACACAGCTTAGAAAGTCAGATAAAAATAAACTATCAAAGAGAATGATATCTTCAGCCAAATATGTACCAAGTGAATTTAATCGTAAACCGCGACCCATATCGGAGTTATCAAGATTCAAAGCTACAGAGATTCGACTATTTCTTTTATACTTGGGACCCATTCTATTGAAACAAATTCTTCCAGATAATTATTATGATCACTTTTTGTTATTTCATGCCTCTATTAGAATTTTATTACATAATAAGTTATATCCAAACCCAGAGTGGTTAAACACAGCACCGGGAATGCTATTTAAATTTTTAGGTAATTGTGCAGGTCTCTACGGAAGAGAATTTTGTACATACAATATTCATAATTTAGTCCACATTTCAGACGACGTAGAAAATTTGAAATATTCTTTGGAGGAATTAAGTTGCTTCCCTTTTGAAAATTATTTAGGTAAGTTAGTAAGCATGCTGCGTAGATGGAATAAACCTTTAGCATAAATAACAAATAGATTATCGGAAAATGGAATGCCTACAGTCACGGAAAATATTAATACCCAAATAAGGATTGCAACACACAATAATAAAAAAACAATACAACTTCCTAATTTTAAATTAAAAGCTTATGGATTTAGTGACCGCTATGTCTTTTTAAAAAATGGCCATGTCCTACAAGTCACAGACATATTAGAAAACAAAATAGTTGGGAAATTATCAACGAAATTAAAAAATTTTTATAAACATCCTATTAAATCCAAAATAATAGGATTATTTAAATTTGATAAATTCGCTGATAAAATTGTATCTTATGAACTAAGTGAAATTTTGTACATATCATTTGTAGTGAAATGCCATTCATTTTTCGCAGCATATGAGCTACTTCATCAATATAATTAACCTATATTTACTTACTTTATTTTAAATTAGATATTAGCTGATTGATTTATTAGTTTATATTTTTAGGGATGGTTTCATATCATTTTTAAAATGTCACCAACGAGGAAATCGCGACACGACACTGTTTCAAGAAAGCGAATTATTTTCGAATCGTCCGACTCATCTGATTCGTCAAATGAAAGCCAACCAATTCAGCAATCGCACATGGAAACCCCAAGTAAGTCGGAAAATAAACAAAAATGCTGAATTTTTATTATAAATATAAAAATAGTAATTAATTGATCATATACTAAAATAATAAACTTAAGGCAATAATAATACTTTGTGATATTCTACACAGATCTACATCGTGTAACGAAAAAGAACGAGGATCATTTGGCCGCATTAAGTAGACAATACCTAGACTTAAAATACGACGTTAAGCAAATTTTTAATAAATTAGAGAGGATAGAAAGGTTACTAAACGTCACAGTAACGGCTGGAAGCAACCAGTTAGGTGGAAGTAGCGAGATAGATTTTCTGAATCAATTGCCGTTAGGATCTATCAATAGCATCAATGAGTTCGATGCGATTATATCAGAACATACGGAAAAATTTAATTCGCTGGTATGTATTTGGAAATATAAACATTACTTGCATTTTTAGGTAATTTCCGAAATATATGAATTATATGATTTTTTTACTTTATATGTGATTCATAGTATTTTTGTTTAGTAAATGGTTCATATTTATAATCTGTAATGATGACATTAAATAAATAATGACATATATCTTTTAGGTACAACTGTTATATTTAGTCGGTGGAGACACCAATAGAAGAATTATTTATAATATGCTCCGCAAACAAATAACAAAGGAAGCAGCGTCATATTATTCCGGGCAAGGACGGAAGAAAAAATTACCTTTCGTTAATTTAAAATTATATGATGCTGTAATGAGTAAGTACCTACACTTATTACTTTTATGTGGTATTGCCACGAACTATACGTAATACATATGTATTTTGTTTCATTTTTCATTTAAATTTTACAGCTGCCACAAGAAGAAGACAAAACTCAATTACGGAGGTAGAGATTCGACAGTACGTATCTTTATTTTTATCGCGAGCCAAGTCTAGGATGTAACAAATAAATATAAATATAAATATATATATATAAATATAAATATAAATATATATATATATAAATATAAATATATATATATATAAATATAAATATATATATATATATAAATATAAATATATATATATATATAAATATAAATATAAATATATATATATATAAATATAAATATATATATATATATAAATATAAATATAAATATATATATATATAAATATAAATATATATATATATAGATATAAATATATATATATATAAATATAAATATATAAATATAAATATAAATATATGTTAGGATTATCGATGTGGGCCAAAAGAGTATTGCACTGAGCGAAGTAAAGTTAAATAGTATATAATACTTTATTATATATATAATGGTTAATACAAAAGTCCCATCTGGGATTACACGTGGCAACATATTCGACGGTTGAGTCGAGACTTCGTTTGTCGCGCGCGCTCGGTGGCCGTTCCCCCACCTTGCCGCAGTCCGGCGGACTCAGTGCCGTATGCACAGGGATTCATACGGGAGACATTGTAACCTCAACACTCCCCCTCAATGTCGACAAACCCATAGCTGCCATGAGCTCCTCGTGCTTCATTCGTGGCAGGCCTTTTGTCAGAATATCTGCAATCATACTGTATGTCGGCAAATATCGTATAATGATGGACCCCTCCTGCACCAAGCTCCTCAGGAAATGGTACTTGACATCAATGTGCTTGGTTCTGCTGTAGCGTCCACCACCTTCTGCTATCAGTAGAGCACTCTTATTGTCATTGTAAATCACCCCGCTCGATAAATTCTTGCAACCTAATTCTAACAGAAAAGCGTTCAAATACAATGACTCTTTGGCAGCCTCAGACACTGCAATATACTCTGCCTCCGCGGAGGACGTGGCAACGGATCTTTGTTTTCGAGACTCCCATGATATGGCACCTCCTCCGAGGGAGAAAACATAGCCAGTATAAGATTTACGATCCGTTGTATCATTGGCATAATCCGCATCTGCATATCCCGTCAGTAAATCATTGTTGGCTCCAAATACCAAGCCAGTATCCTTCGTTCCTTTTAAATAGCGTAGGACATGTTTTGCGGCAATCCAGTGCTCCTCATTATGATAGTCATTGAACTGACTCAACACACTGGCTACATGAGCAATGTCCGGCCTTGTCGTGGTAGCTAGATACATCAAACCACCGATTAGTTCTCTGTAGGGCTTGTTGTCGCATTCTGTTGCCCTTTCTAATCGTAAACCGGTCACCATCGGTGTTTTGCACGCGTTTGCGTCGCTCATATTAAACTTTTCCAGCAGATTTTGAATGTAATTCGTCTGCTTCATGGTGATCGTATTACCCTGTCTCTCAAATTCTGCACCTAGACAATTCGAAATTTCTCCAAGATTTTTAACTTGAAAATATTTTTGCAGATGCTTTCTCAATTTATTAATTCTGTCATCATCTTGACAGCAAATTAAAATGTCGTCAACGTAGACACAAACAATCAATAGATTCTGTGACCTATTGCAGAAAAATACACAAGGATCATGTTTGGATTGCTTCAGACCATAATTTAATAATTTCTTGCTCAGTTCCTGGAACCATTGTCGACCAGCCTGTCTAAGACCGTACAAGGCTTTCTTTAAATGACATACGCGATTTCCCTTTTCCAAATCGGTCAACATTTTCTTAGCTGTCATTTTAATTTTACTATCTTCTGCTTCATGATCAATTAGATATTTAAGCCCAGTCTTAAGGTGTTTAGGGGCTTCCATAAAAATATCCTCATTTAAAGTTCCATTCAAATAGGCTGTTGTTATGTCAATCTGGTTTACTTTCATATTGAACCTAGAAGCCAGAGACATTATTAATCTAATTGAACTCATACGACTTACCGGTGAGGAAGTTTCGTTGAAGTCTACGCCATATCTCTGAGAGAACCCCTTGGCAACTATTCTTGCCTTCTTCTTCTCAGCTATACCCTCTGAATTTCTTTTGAGGGTAAGTACGAACCGACTGCCTATGATATTTTGGTTATTTGGTCGGTTAACTATCTCCCAGGCGTTATTCATTATTATGGATTTTATTTCTGAGCTCATGGCCTCCAACCATCCGTTTAGATCTGAATTTTTCATTACTTCATCAATTTTTAATTCGGTTGCGTAAACAAATCCATCTTCTATGAGATTCGTCTCCTCATTTTCCCTTACAATAATTTCATTGTACAACTTTCGGGGTCTCCCCCTTAGTCCTGTATGTTCGGATCTTGGGCGGCCAGGACCTCTTCGAATTCTTATAGTTTCTCGTGATGTAGTATCCTCTGTTTCATTGTTTTCAACTGTAGTATTGTCATCATCTTCATTTATTTGAGCATTTGTTTCGTTATTCATCTCGATATCATTGATAATTTGGTACTCTTTGGATGTTCCTTGCGAATTCGAGTCTTCGACGATCCGGTGCTCTTCTGGACTTTCTTCCAGATTTGAGCCTCTCTCAGAGTAGAAATCTTCGTCACTATTTCCGTTATTCATCATTGCATTTATGAATTTGACATTTCTAACTATCTCGAATTTTCTTTTATTAATTAGCCATACTTTGTAACCCTTGGTTACGTCGCTATATCCAATAAATATACATTTATCAGATCTCGGATCAAATTTGCCACTGTTTGTCCCAGCTCTCATGGCATATCCGACTAGACCAAACTCCTTGAAATGCATCGTGTATGGCAACTTATTATACCATAATTCGAATGGTATTTTTCCATTTAGACTTGAAGTCGGGCATCGGTTTCTAATGTAGTTGGCCGTAGCAATCGCTTCCGCCCAAAATGTTGGAGGTTGGTTGGATTGCATTAGCAGGCATCTACCCATCTCTACCAATGTCCTATTCTTCCTTTCACTTACGCCGTTCTGCTGCGGACAATATGGCGTCGTGATTCTTCGCTGGATACCGTTCCTTCTTAAATATTCGTTAAATTCATTATTGATATATTCCTTTCCGTTATCACTCTGTAAATACTTGATTCTTTTGCCTGTTAAATTTTCGGCCTTTGCCTTGAAATCCTTAAATTTTTTAAATACTTCGCTTTTGTGTCTTATGAAGAAAATCTCTGTATATCTCGAATAATCATCCGTAAACGTCAAAAAATATCTTGATTTTCCCAGAGATTCGACTCTCATTGGACCACACACGTCAGAGTGGATAATTTCTAATAATTTGGTTGATCTGCTAGATTTCTTAGGAAAAGGTAGGTTGGTCAGCTTACCTCTCAGGCATACATCACAGTTCATGTTAGAATTCTTGTTCCTCAGATTCGGTATTATTCCTCGTCTTTCTAACTCTAATACATCTTTTGGATTTAAGTGTCCCAATTTGCGATGCCATATTTCCATATCGCTACATTGGTTGCGGACCTGGTGTACCTCTTCCTTATTATTACTTATTACGTAGTATAGGTCACCAATCCTCTGCGCCTCCAGCACCACATGTCCATTTTGATTTAGGATTAATGCCTTGTCCTTTTGAAATAGTACCTCTAAATTTTTATTTGTTATCATTCCTACTGATAGTAGGTTCATGCTCAACTGCGGTGCACATAAAACATTATCAAGATTAGCATTGTTAACATCACCGTGTCTATGTGTTATCTTTATTTGAGCCTTTCCTCTGGCAGTTACACCAATGGAATCCCCGTTGGCTAACTTTAGATTCTCTGATTTGCAGCCAAGTATATTTGTTAACTTATCTGGATTATTGCACAAATGACTTGTACTTCCACTATCCAGACACCACCACGAGTCTCCTCCGCTACTTACATTATTGGCTATCGTTAACATAGCTATGTCATTATTGTATTTGTTTCGCATAAGCTTATCTTTGGTTTTGCATTCAAATGATTTGTGGCCCGTCTTATTGCACTTATAGCATTTAGGTTTATTTTGGCTATAATGACTAGAAGTATTTGGACTGTTTTGGTACAATGGTTTTGGCTTACCTTGATACCCTGCATGGTGATTTCTTACCGTCTTACTGGTTATTGCATTTGCATTAGGTACTTCAGAATCCGAAGGGTTTTCCTTACGTGCATCACCCTCTTCGATTATTTTAATCCTTAGCATGTCTGGTGCTGGAAGCTGGTCTCTCGATACAATCGCACATCTAAAGTTGTCATAAACTTTTGGTAGGCTGTACAGCAATATTATAGTCAGTAAATCATCGTTAATTTGGGTATCCAAATCATCCAGTTTGTCGACTATATCAAAAAATTGCCGTAAATGTAGCCTCACATCACCATTTTCGTCCATTTTTGTCGTTATTAATTGTTTTAACAACATGGCCTTTTTAGCAGGACCTCTTGATTGATAGATTTCTTTAATTCTATCCCATGTTTGACGCGACGTTTCACAATTCTTCACCAGATTTACATGCGAAGCAGCAATGGCCAATTCTATCTCTGCTCTCGCATCTTCATCTTTCTCTATCCATTCCTGAATAGCGTTATTTTCGGCACCTGGCTCTGGTTTAACTATGGATCCGTCTACGTATTTCCATAGCTTTTTCTTTCTGAGAATAGCTCTCATGTGTATCACCCACGATTCATAATTATCTCTCGCTAAACGTTCAATTCTGTATTCACTGGAAGCCATCCCGCCAATTCACAACGTGCACGTGTCTATTCTAACCTCAAACTTGAAATCAGTAACCGTTCTATTAATGTTTCCGTAATTCTGGGCCCATAACCTGTTAGGATTATCGATGTGGGCCAAAAGAGTATTGCACTGAGCGAAGTAAAGTTAAATAGTATATAATACTTTATTATATATATAATGGTTAATACAAAAGTCCCATCTGGGATTACACGTGGCAACATATTCGACGGTTGAGTCGAGACTTCGTTTGTCGCGCGCGCTCGGTGGCCGTTCCCCCACCTTGCCGCAGTCCGGCGGACTCAGTGCCGTATGCACAGGGATTCATACGGGAGACATTGTAACCTCAACAATATAAATATAAATATAAATATATATATATATGTCGGGGCGTGATGGCAGCGATGCACCCCGTCGGCAACAACGCGTAACGCCTATAGGACTTAGTTTAATTGTAAAATAACGATTTACCGTACCCTGATAATTGCCCTGCGAAGGGGCAATAAAACAGTCCCTGCGTACCTGCGCTACCCCTCTTCGCGCGCGGGGCAAAGGGAGATGCGAGACAGGGTACCTGGAATGATGGGCTGGGACCCTGTTGAACGTGACCACGGGCGACAGAATAGTTTCCGGGACGGTAGAGAGAAGACTAGCTTTGAGGAAAGCGACTTCTCGAGAGTAAAAGAACAAAAAGACGTACGCGAACATTCTGTGCGGCCCGTGTGCTCGTTGACGTGTCTCTCGTTGCGCTACGCGATCCGGCATCGCGTGTACGTGTAGAGTCCATACGACGTTCGCGTAACCGCGAAAGGAGCGAAACGATGGAGAACGACGACGGATAATCTCCGACGGGTCCGAGGACGGAAGAGTCCGCCCAGCCTCCGACATATATATATATATATATATATATATATATCTATTATATTATATATATATCCTCTATATATATATATATATATATATATATATATATATATATATATTATATATATATATCTATTATATTATATATATATCCTCTTTATATATATATATATATATATATATATATATATATATATATATATGTGGGAGCGCGAGCGTTCCCTCCGCGAAGGCGTCTCGATGCGACGTTTCGGAACGTTGCGATCGTTCCCGCCATGGAGACGCATCGACGATTCAGGAATCTTCGAGAAGCGTGGCGACCGTTGCGAGTATCGACAATTCGGAAGCTTCGAGAAGCGTGGCGACCGTTGCGATCATCGAAGATTCGAGAACGCGGAAAAACAAATAAAACGCGCGGAGGCGCCGGGCCTGGGGGTCTTTCGTCTTCGAACCACGAGCGTGAGCAGTTGATAGTACGTTGAACCTATTTTCTGGACCTTTCATATTAAATTCTTGTTTTATTGAACACTATGTTAGTCCATTACCCGTCTCAATCCTACATATATATATATAAATATACAAATATATATACAGGGTGGCCCACATAACTCTGAACAGCTCAATATCTCGAAAATTATGCCATCGATTTTAAAGTTCTTAGTCTTAAATTGCATGGAACTGAAGGGCCTTTCTGACTACATAAACGTGAAGTGGCCTCCCTTCCTCTTTAACGGGGGAGGGGAGGTACCTTTGTAATTTTAAATGGAACCCCCTATAAAATGTTACATATTTAGATTCTACCGGAAAAAACAAGTCAATTTTGTCGGAAACATTTTTTTGTCAGATACTTCCATGATGAGATATAACAGTTTGAAGTTTCGAGTTGTAGGTACTTGAAGCGCTCGGAAATAGCGTTATGGAATTATACGCGCTTGAGTCCTTTGCTTATTCATGAAGAAACACAAACAATAATATTTACAATTCTTGAGTTTGTCTCACTTATCTATGAAAACGTTTTCAGTTTAGAGCTGTTATTCTAGCAGTAACATTGTGATTATGGCTACTTTTGACACAGAAGTGAATATGTTATTAACGTTAGGTAAATGCCAAAAAAATTATCGGCGTGCAGCAGTGATGTTTTTTAACGTTATGGGATCAAACAATGTCATGCAACATTTCATAATTTAGAAAAGCGGGGATATGTAAAGGACAAAGTTATGTTTGAACCACCGACGACAAAAGAGGATATGAAACAAAGAATACGTAACGCTTGCGCTTCAGTGACTCCCGAAATGTTAAAAAATGTTAGAACAACTTTGATGTTTCGAGTAAATAAATGTTTCCAAGCCCGTGGTGGACATTTTGAACATTTCATTTAAAGTACATTTTATTTCTTCACGAATAAGCAAAGGACTCAAGCGCGTATAATTCCATAACGCTATTTCCGAGCGCTTCAAGTACCTACAACTCGAAACTTCAAACTGTTATATCTCATCATGGAAGTATCTGACAAAAAAATGTTTCAGACAAAATTGACTTGTTTTTTCCGGTAGAATCTAAATATGTAACATTTTATAGGGGGTTCCATTTAAAATTACAAAGGTACCTCCCCTCCCCCGTTAAAGGGGAAGGGAGGCCACTTCACGTTTATGTAGTCAGAAAGGCCCTTCAGTTCCATGCAATTTAAGACTAAGAACTTTAAAATCGATGGCATAGTTTTCGAGATATTGAGCTGTTCAGAGTTATGTGGGCCACCCTGTATATATATACATATATATATTCATATATATATATATATATATATATATATAAATAAATATAAATAAATACACATATATATATATATATAAATAAATATAAATAAATACACACATATATATATATATATATATATATATATATATATATATATAATGCGTATTCATTATTATGTATCATTTGACCCGTTGCCTTTTTCCCCAGCTTCTTGCACTTTCCTAAATTCAATTTTCATACTAAGTAACATACTTCGATTACAATAAAAAATCGTGAACACTAAATTTCTATAAGATTCTGTTCATCTTCTTCCAAACTTTTGAAGTGTAGTATATCTATTTTGCGCCACTTTTATTATCAGACAAAATTGAAATGGTGGTGGCACAACCATTTCATTCGATGTTTGGAAGGAATTGAAACACACCGTTAAATTCAGATTATTACCGATGTTCAACGTCGTAGACGGGCGCACGCAATATACTATGCTATATTATTTTATTGTTTTTACTATTTATTATTTTATGCTATATTATTTTTATACTATATTACAACAATATATTTTTTCACAATAAAAATATAATATCATGTTATTGTTTGTAATGTTTTTGTTTATTTAGCAAATATATTGTATGTGTTTCTATGCTTACGTACGATTCAAATACTTAAGAAAATATATATATCTCTTTGTCGTTAATATACTAATAATCATTTAAAAAAAGTAGTTTTATTGTTACCTAAATATTTTTTTAACAAGAGTCTATCTCTTCGAATAATTACATGATTTGATATGATTTGAGCCTTTATAAGAATAAAAAGTAATGAATGAAACAATGTAGGTTCACATGGCTCAGCGAGGAAGCACATCATCGAGTCGTGCCCGAGACGCCGACAGAGGCACATCGAACAACCCTTAGCGAACAGAATAACAGTGAACAGTGCATATTCCAAGAAAGTGCATATAGTTATCGTGAGGCTCTTGCAGCCCTCAAGTGCGTGATAATTAATAGTGAAGCATCAATCCACATAAGGCACCCCAACAACAAAAAGAAGCCAGGCCCCGATACCCGACGAGGAACCCTCGTCCCGTATCGGGCCCAATGGCACCCACTCCGCTTCCGCGTCCCAAAAGACGCCACACCAACGAGGGAGAAAACAAAGAAAACAGCACGGAGGACCTAACCAACAAACCTGGCACATCAAAAATACCTAAACTAACATCTCTACAAATGGACAAGCTGTTCAAGAGCATTCTAAAAGAAAACAACAGAACAACAGCCCCCAAACACGCAATCCAGCCGAACCTAAAGGCAGCCAGATCAAAAAACACCGCAGCGCCATCCCCCGGATCAGGAAAGAACTCGACCGCCACAGACACGGAAAACGCCCCAACGGACCAATGGGAAACCCCCAAAAAAACACAGAAAGCCGCACCCGGCACCACCGACACCACATCCCTAGTGGAACTCAGCAACCAATTCCAAACGCTCTCGGACAATAGCGACAAGGAACTAGATGAGAACACTCCAAACACGCAGCCAACTAGCGCGCAACCTAGAACCAAAACCTACGCTCCACCACCAATATACACCCTCAACTCCAACATAGGGGATATAATCCGCATCGCACACTCTCTAAACATTAAAAAACAGGATTTCGAAGGAAAACGATAAGGAAAATCACACAATTTACACAAAAAACCTGCAGACACACAAGGCATTGACAGAAAAGCTGACCGAAATTAATACACAACACTACACATAAACCCCCAAAGACCAAAAACCAAAATTCATAATTCTAAAAGGAATCAAAGGAAACTTTACAGCAGACGAAATCAAAAATGAAATTGAAGAACTAAACCTACCCGAAACAAATATAATCAGCCTAACCAAATTTATTTTCAATAAACAGAAGCCCGACCTAGACCACTACCTATTGCAAATCAGCAGAGAAAGCCGGACAGCAGCGCTATTCAAAATCAAAACGCTGGCATACCAAAAAGTTAGATGGGAGCATCTCCGGAAACCCCAACTGTTCCAGTGTAAAAAATGCCAACGAATTGGACACGCTAGTCGAAACTGCCAACTAGGCTATCGCTGCGTAAAATGCGCAGAAAACCACGGGCCCGGGAACTGCCCGCTCACAAACTCAGACAACCGAGCCAACCTCAAATGTGCCAACTGCGGGCAAACCGGGCACCTCGCCTCGTATAAAGGCTGCCCATAATCAAGTTTGCACTGAAATTAAAAAGAGACACGCAAACCCACAACCATCAAACTACGAACAGAAGAATACAGAAAATCGCCACAGCGGTAACGCCCAGCCTAACATACGCACAAATGGCCAGAGGAACAATGCAACACGTCCAACCACCACAAGAACGCCCGACACCGCCACAACCAACCCACACCACCAACATCCAGAAGAACACCGGAACACCCAGCCAGCACAACACCGAGAAGCCACCCACCCTACAACCCCCGGCCAACTGGATAGAAAATTTAAAAACCGAAATAGCCGCGCTCAACGCCACACAACTAAACCAAATAGCCACCCAGGTATCTATCAACTCCGAAAAAATAGAATTCGTCCTCAATACATTATTCGAAAAGCACAATGAATAGTAACGCCGCCCCCCCCCCCCCCACCACCATAAATATAGCTTCAATCAACGTAAACTCTATAATCACCCGCCCACGCAGACTCGACTTGAAACAATTCCTCCAAGACCATAACCACGATATAATACTTCTATCCGAGACAAAGCTCAACCCCAAACACACCCTCAGCTTCAAAAATTACAAACTATATAGGACAGACAGGCCCAACGCAACCCAAGGCGGCGGAACCGCAATTCTAATAAAAAATAACATCCCCTGCGAACAGATACACACTCCCTCATCAACCATCAACAAAATTTTAGAATACACGATCATAAAGAGAAAAACCGAAAACAACAACACACTATTCATAATAAGTGCATACGCGACGAACGACAATAGAACACTATACATCACAGAACTTGAACACCTATTCCAAACCCTAAATTTACACGACGCCAACAATTACTACATAATCGCCGGAGACTTAAACACAAAAAGAAAAGACTGGGGAGACATAACAAACAATCAGAGAGGACGCTACTTTAAAAAGTGGGAAAACAAACACGACCTGACATACAGACTACACACCATCACAACCTCCACCCCCACATTCAAACCGGGCCTGTCTTTCCTGGACATATGCCTCGCAGATTCCAGGCTACACCTAACAAACAGCACCACCGGGAAAGCCAGTACGCTGCCCTACGATAGCGACCACTTGGCCGTATCAATGAGCTTCGAACTCCCCTCCAACATCCCGACAGCAAACTACCCAGAGACCATAAAGCTAAATTACAAGGCCACTAAATGGAAGGCCTTTACAAAAGAAATAGACCGAAACTATACAAACACGATACCTACCGACTGTAACCTAACAATCACGGACATCGACAACAACCTGCTAACCATCACAGACGTAATCATGAACGCAATAAACACAGACACACCCCAATTCAAGGCGCGCAACAACACCACAATATACATCAACCGAAAAATCACCAAACTCCAAAAACACAAAAAAACACTAACAAAATTACTTCACAAACTACACCTAACAGATCCTAACTCGCATCTAACCATAACAAAAACAGCTATAAACACCCACAAACTCCTAAAAAAAAAAACTACAGACCGAATTCACCAAAGCCATAAACAAATACTGGACAACCGTAATCAAACAAATCGACCACAGAAATAACGACACCTTCTTCCCTAAAATCAACTCAATCTTCAGACGAAAACCTCCTTCCACAATAGACGACATCCATATAAAACAAAGCGACAGCCACATACTAGACAAAGGCAAATGCAACACAACAACCCTCCAAAAAACGAACGACAGCTACATCCTAACTACCCCGACAGACAAACTTAACGCCATAGGAGCCTATTACGAAACAGTCAACTCCCCCCGATACCTAAACGACGGAACAAGACTGAAAGAAATAATAGACAACACGGCTCGCACTCTAACACACGAATTTGCAACGAACAGACACAACATGAGCACCATCACGCAATTCTCAAATCTTAACAACGCCAAAGACCCCGAAGACACTGACGACGTAACCTTCACAGTGAACAGCATACTCAAAAGACTCCCAAACAAAACCTCCGTTGGGACAGACCGAATACCCCCGATAGTACTAAAACACTTACCTGACAAAATAATAACGCACCTCGCAATCCTATTTAACAACGCCATAAATAACAGCTATTTCCCAAAAATCTGGAAAACGGCCAAAGTTCTCCCCATACTGAAAAGAAACAAGAACCCGAACGACCCCTCCAGCTACAGGCCAATCAGCCTAACCCCAAGCCTAAGTAAAGTATACGAAGCCGTCATCTATAACAAAATTACACAACACTGCACATCACACAATATCATACCAGACTGTCAATTCGGATTCAGACACAAACACTCAACGACCCACGCAATCCACAAATTCATATCCGACGTAAACAACAAAATCAGCAACAACCAACTAGTAGGCGCTGCCCTACTAGACTTAGAAAAAGCCTTCGATTCGGTCTGGCTTAACGGACCCCTATACAAACTACATCGGAAAGAATTCCCCAAATGGCTAATCCACACAATACTGGACATGACAACCGACAAAAAATTTGTAACATGGGACGGAAAGACAACATCGTCACAGACATTCCACATCACAGAAGGACTGCAACAAGGCACAGTAAACTCCCCAATACTATTTAACATTTACACTAGCGATCTCCTGAAGGCGTTCGAATTCAATAAACCAAATAAGGCAGCTGTACTGGCATTCGCGGACGATCTTGTTACTTACACCTCAAGCAACCGCGTAAACACAGTACAAACGGAACTCGAAACAACCGTCAACAAGATCAACAATTACTAGAGTGCCTGGAACCTCCGACTTAACCCCCAAAAATGTGAAACGATCCTATTCCGCAAACCCCTCCATTCTCTATCCACCAAAATCAAAGCTGGCGGCAACAAATTCCATATTAACACCACAGTACCGGGAACAACATCCAATTGCAAAATACCGCACAAAAAATCGGTTAAGTACCTCGGAGTTCACATAGATTACCTGCTCAGAGGCAACGAACACATTGTGAAACAACTTACAAAAGCAACCACAGCCTTTAAAGCTAACAGCCGATTGTTTTACAACAAACACCTCCCCGGAAAAACCAAATCAATACTATATATGTTACTAATTAGACCTATACTAATATTACGAGCCAGGGCTATGAGCAACGCGAGAGGCCGGCGAGGGGATTTTTACCACAGGAATATGGTTTCAATTTGTTTTCAATTTGGAAATCTTTGTTGATCTGATTTTAAGATTAGTAAGCCTCGTAACTTATATAATTTAATTCATACAATCCGAGCGGTAAGATTGTATCGTATGGGAACGTTCAATTATTAGATTAGGATTTTAGGCAATAATTAAAGGTTGTAAATTACGCGAGTTAACAAACAAGACAATTTATTCTGAATTGGAATCATTACAATTGTAGTTGTTGTGTCGCGAGTGAATTTAATAAGTGTACAATTATAGAAATTATTAACTATGGTGCACGGTGTTGACGCACTGGCAATGCGGGGTCGGAGAGCGATTGTTGAATGCCAAATAGAATACGCGAACTAACGGAATCTATAAGGTTACGTTGATTCGAAAGGGGCCTTAACCCGATCTCACTAGAAATGACTCTTACGCGTAACGCGACGTTACCGAATAACTTCTGAAACTCGACTGAACCAAAGAGAATGAAAATGAATGGGTTTATATACCCTAAAAATGAGAGGGGAAATGAGTCTGTTTCATTCTACGGTCACATACTCGTATTTGTCATTTCGAGTGAGTTTAAGGTTTGCAGCTGGATCTTTTGTTTAAAGGGGTCAAACGAAGGGTTAGCCAGGATATTTCCTATCAAAGACTATCTTGATAAAAAATTCCAGAAGGGGATGTTTTGAAGATTTCCATATTAAGAAATCGTACGGTGCTGCTACTGAATCATGCTTCGTGCCAGCTGCGTCCAGCCGGAGTACAATCATTAAACAAAGGGGCCTGTTGGGACGCTTTTCGTTCTCAGAAAGGAGATTAGAACTTCTAATCGAAAATGAACGTTGAAACGTCTCCATACGTAACACTAACGTACGCAGCCCCCATCTGGTGGAATACTAACCACACCATGATGGAAAGAATAAGGATCTTCGAGCGGAAGTGCCTTAGAGCCTGCAACCAAATTTACAGATCCGCAAACACCAACTGGCAACATTACACAAACAACACAACACTGTACAACACAGCCGACATACCCCGAATAGACACATTCCTATTAAAACTAACAAGAGACTACTTCAGCAAATTACCACACATCGAAAACAATATAACAAAAGATCTAGCAAAACCAGACTCAACAACCACATACCGACAACTTAGCACAGGTTACCTACCCCCACAAGCATTTACCATCTGTGACGCAAACGGACTAATACAAGACCACAACAACACACCCATAATATACCATTGGCGCCGTAACAAGGCAGACAAAAGAATCGCGTACACCAACCAAGAATACTCCGAACACCCAGAACGTTTCAAATTTTCAACCGCACTTCCGCTCCGAGATAGACACAACTTTGACCGCTTACAACTCAAAAATATTGGTGGCTCTCAAGCAATAGCCCCCACTTGCAGGCCCTCCGTACCCGCAAAACAAACGAACCCCGCAGGCATCCAACACAATAGACGGACCCCTTACCTTGAACAAAAAGGGGACACCTACACAACAACGAGAACGTTGGCCCATGCCGCACAAACAACCATAAACCTAGCCTAAGATGTAAATAGCCGTGCCTTGTACATAGACCCTAGTCGTAAGTTTAGTTAAGTTAGCTAGTAAGTAATTAGATTAAGATCTAAGACCTATTTCGGGGTTTTACACTCTGCTGCCGAGCAGAGGATTTTTCTCCACCAATCTAAAAATACAACAACGCCTTAGCACCAAAGAACTAACGAAGTGCAATACTCCTAGCATAAAATAGTATAATAAGTTCAAAACATAAACAAATAGATTATATAAGAGCATCGCAAACTGCAATCAATTATGTAACAAGACCAAAGAATTACTGGTTAAGTTTTTATATGTTTACAGCGGAACCACAAAACAAAACAATGAACATATTAAATCCAATAAACATATTTTCCAAAAAAAAAGGAAGCACATCATCAAGTAAACGGTAAGTCCCGAGTTCGAATCCCGTCAACTGCATAAAAATTTCTGAATTGTAATGAGGTCCTTTCGAAGATAAAATGGAATATTCCCTCAAGCAGTGCATAGAAAGATATATATGTATGGATAGTATTTAATTTTTGTTATAACTTTTTCTTCAATTTGAAGATTTTATTAAATGTTATTTGAATATTGAATTTATATTTTTCAAATGTTATATTCACATTTTTTAAATATTTACTTTATATTTTTTAAATATCTAGTTTATATTCTCTGAATATTTAGCTAATATTTTTTAAATATCTACTTTATATTCTCTGAATATTTAGCTAATATTTTTTAAATATCTATTTTATATTCTCTGAATATTTAGCTAATATTTTCTAAACGTGTTAAGGTCTCGCTCGCTAAACCAAGCGAGATCTTCTTGGTTATTGCACTTGGTGCCGACTACACTCGAAGGACCACCCACTGATGTGGGACTGACTTGATACTCAGTGGTTCTGGGTTTTCACAACTGAATTTATTATGACGGACGCGTAACCTGCACGTTGCCCGTACCCAAGTGTTACAATTTTAATACAGTCTCCCTGCTGCTGACTTTCTACACTTCGACTTATTGACACCGGCCGCGTGAGTTTGACACGTTGCGCGTATCTACTTGCTATAACTCGGACTACAATCTCCCTGCTCGGAGAACTCTATGCTTCTCTGGTTTCCTCCTTGGAGGACTCTATGTTTCTGTTCTCAATTTTTCTGCGGTCCCTGGCACCTTCGAAAACCGCTCCCCGTTTCCCCTTTCCTATGTGCCCAAGGGTGGGGCCTTAGGGGCGGTTCCCGATTTTCCGAGGAGTCGGAAAATCGGCTGCCCCTTCCAATGCGCCCGAGGCGCGCTGTCTTTGGTGGGGTTACCGGGCCGCTCGCACTCGCGGGTGGGCGGGTATCCGCTAACGACGGGAAATTCCGGCCGGTCAGGACAGCTGTTGCCGATTCCCGGTTACTTTCGCCTTGGGACTTTATGGTACGGTTTCTTGGACCTGGGAGACTAAAACGATGGCATGGCCTTCACAACCTACTAAATCTCTTTATTTTTATGTGCCACATGTTGGCTGCAGACCGGTCCGCTAAAGAAATTACAATAGCTCGATGCTTGAAAGAAATTGCTGAAAACTCCCAGATGGTCGACCGTACCATAAAGTCATTTGTAGGGTTCTTGCTTTAACAAAACGTTCAATTTGCATTTCTTGAACATGTATACAATATTAGATCTAATATTTATCTAATATTAAAAAGTGTGGCTCAAAAAATATTTTTCCAATATTCGAAAAAAATATATATCCAATATTTTTGTGCTACTAGGGAAATATATTCCAAACCCCGTAGAGATATTGGTTAAGTTTTTTTATATGTTTATTAGAGGTACCATACACATAAGACACTGTACATAAAATAAACCAATAAACGTATTTTCAAAAAAAAGCACATCATCAAGTAAACGGTAAGTCCCGAGTTCGAATCCCGCCAACTGCATAAAAAATTTCTTAAATGTAATAAGGTCCTTTCGAAGACAAAGTGCCATCAATATTCCCTCAAGCAGCGCACAAGAAGTAATATGTTCGGGAACCCGGGACGAGAATTTTGGGGAGTGGACTGTATGGGAAATAGGATCGGGTGCGAACACAGGAGGGAGCTCGGAATTGCCAATGAGTGAAAATGTGAAGGAAGGAACGGGAGAGAATGGCCAAGAGAGCAAAGGAAGGATAGAAAGAGTCACCAAGCACGGGTGTAACGTTATATACACTCTTTAATTTAAACACACTCGCGTAAACTACAATAGTGAGGGCGTGGTGCGATCGAGACGAGATGAAAATCGGATGCCGAGAAGCAGCGACGAAACGAAAAGAACAACGATGGGCGCGAGCGTGTGTGTATAAAGACGTGTCGAGAACGAATTCGCACACTTCTCAACGGCGACGGTAATGAGGCGATCGCTGGTGATTCCCATCGATCACGTGATCGCGTATCGGCTGCGCGCGATTCCGAGAAACGCCGAAAACAAAAGGCGTCGCGCACACGTGATTCGCAGGATCGAGTTGACATGGTAGACGGGGCCCCGGGGCGCTCCCCAGGGCCGTAGCGCGGGGTCTCGAACAGACTTAAAATTAACTTATTGCTACGTTTAATCCTAAACATAATACATATTCATATTTTCTAATTTTTGTTATAACTTTTTATTAAGTTTGAAAATTTTATTGAATGTTATTTAAATATTAAATTTATATTTTTCAAATATTAAATTCACATTTTTTAAATATTTACTTTATATTTTTTAAATATCTAGTTTATATCTTCTGAATATTTAGCTTATATTTTTTAAACATTCAATTTATATTTCTTGTACATGTATACAATATTTAGATCCATTATTTTTCTCATATGAAAAAATGTGGCTCAAAAAATATTTTTCCAATATTTGAAAAAAATATCTATCTAATATTTTTGTGCTACTAGGAAACTTTGTCGCATTAATGTTATTATAATATAAATACATGTTAATTAAGTGACAAACACGAATTCAAAGTAAATTAAAAGTAAACATTTTACTTCGCATCATATTCGGGAACACATATTTTTCCATGATAAACATAAAATATTTCCTGCATAGTTAAAAAAAATAATCTATTTCTAATATTACATAAAGATTCATTTTATAATGAGAAAAAAATATTTTTTTCCTGATATTAAATAAATATTATTTTTATATTAGGAAAAAATATTCTACTTCTAATATGAAATAAAGATTTATTTAATATGTAACAGACCTGGCTGCGCCAGGCCTGTTCCGAGCCGAACACGGCCGACGGATACCGAGATCCGCCGGCACCCGCGAGCGCCCCTGCGATCCCCGCACCCCCAAACCGATCTTGGCGGGAACCGGAACCCGCCATGACGAAGTACCGCCGCGCCGGATACCGGACGACGCCGGAAAAACCTGCCGCGAACCGTACCGCACCACACCCCTCGCCGTAAAGACGAGAGAGCCGAGCCGGAAAACGGCCTCTTTGGCCTTCCGCCACGCGCGAGTACGGACGCATGCTACGCCAATTGCGAACCGAACAAAACGCGAACCGCCGGGATCCTGCCGAAGACCGCTCTGCCGCGAC
Source organism: Halictus rubicundus (assembly GCF_050948215.1). NCBI lineage: Eukaryota > Metazoa > Arthropoda > Insecta > Hymenoptera > Halictidae > Halictus > Halictus rubicundus. Next base: position 1,104,523 of record NW_027488563.1, read on the forward strand.
ACCGAAGCCGCCGGAGAATAATACACGTAGTCCGCGTACCGGGAAAACCGATCATTGTATCCGAGAGTGCACCGACGTGTGTCCGCCGACCACCGCACCGGCCACGCCGCAGCGTACCGGACAGCCCGAAGCGCCGACCCGACCGCCGAGCGATCGAGACCGGACCCAGGGTGAGTAACCTTCTATCCTATTACCCGATACCTCCGCTTCCGCCCACACACCCACGGAGAGCGAACCACCCGCGGCCGGCATCACGCCGGCCGTCCTGGGGCACGGGCTCTCCGCCCACCGAAATTGCCCTGGTCCGGATACGCCGCCGCGTACGGCCCCGACCCCGCCGTGATACGAGTCACGCACCGCGACCGCCGACCGCCGAAACGCGAAGCCGGGACAGTGACGAACATTTGGAATACTCGTGTCGTTAATCACCCGTGCTCGACCGTCCGCGTCCCGCCGTAACCCTCGCGTTATCCTGCGTGAACCCTGGCACGGCGAGCCAAATCCGGCCGCGAGGAAATCCGTTGTGCGAGATCCGCCGGGAGACGGACTCCTTACAAATATTTAGAAAAAAATATTTTTCTCGTAACATGAAATACATATTTCCTGAATATTAAAAAAGAAATATTTTTTACTTAATATGAAATAAATATTGTATGTATATTCGAATATTAAAAAAAGATTGAATCTCTTTTTAATATTATATGAATGTGTATACAATATTTTGTGCTACTAGGGAAGGGTCAATTAATAAGAAAAAAATAAATAAATTTTGACGTCAATTTATAAAATGTATATAAATAAATTTTAAAAAATAAATAAATTAATGAATTAAAAGTATAAATAAATAGATATGTACAATTATAAAACTAAATAAACGTCCAATAGTAAAAATCGAATTTATCTACGAATTCCTTTCGCTCGTCTGTATAATGTTGTATATGGGACTTCACAATCCCTAGCCGCCTGGCGTATGGGAACTCCATTTCTGAAATACGGAAACGGTACGCATAAGTATCAAAAGCCGATTCCTTCCTGGATTTTAATTTAAAATAAGGTATATTACTTTACGGCATTCAATGCTTGGATCATGACCTCTTCAGACCAACCAGGCTTTCTGCCCGGTTTGGTGGATGCTGAAACCATATAGTCAAACATAAATCCTTAGAATCAATTTCAAGATAAAAATAGCGTGAAACAAGACCATACCTTTCTTCCTATTAGACTTAGAGGGAACAACTACGGCGCGCGGCGTACATACGGCGAGCGGCGCAGTGGAGGAGCGCCGCGTACATTCGGCGGGCTGCGTAAATAAGGCGCGCCGCGTACATACGGCGCACAGTGGGCAATTTGGACGAAATCGGATTCAAAATCAAGGAACTTTCGATAGGAATGAGGTAGAGCGATGAAATTTTTTTTAAATGAAAGCTGAAACTTAGTAGAATATGGTAAAAATAGAGAGATTGTGGTCCGAACGTTTTTTAACCTCGAGAAAATTCGTTAAACTTGCACAATTTCAAGAAAATTATGGTTTTTCCAATACCACGCACGGAAAAAAATTTTTTTTAACATGCTATACATCATTTCCCATAGATTTTTTCACGCTGATTTCAAATCTGGTTTCAAAATTTGTCTACGACCTCAGGATTTTGCAAAAAATAGATTTTTGTGACAAAAACTAATGAAGTCATTTTTTCGTTGAAATGATTGGATGGTAATAATCTCTCTAATTTTCCCATATTTTACAAAGGTTCAGCTTTCATTTTAAAAAAATTTCATCGTTCTACCTCATTCCTATCGAAAGTTCTTTGATTTTGAATCCGATTTCGTCCAAATTGCTCATTGTGTGGCACGCGGCGTTAGGACGGCACGCCGCGTAACAACGCCACACGGCGTAAGGACAGTACGCTGCGAAACGATGCAATGCCGCTCGAGTTTTCTGCGTTGGCCACACTGTGCGATGATTTCCTACGAAAAAAAATAAATTATACTTTTACAAGTGATCATACGGGATCAATGTTGAATGAAATAATATTTAACTTTTGACATACTGTATTTTGGATGGCGTCTTTTAAGGGTGAGGATGTGCCACTCGCGCAAGGTGCTGAATAGTCTACAACAAGATTCAAAAGTTTAGCAAATTGTAAAATTTGTTATTCATTGAATATACGAAAAATAATATTTATTATATTCACACGTATATCAAATATGACGATACAAAGGAGTACTCTTAACAAGAAATCTAGATTGACGAAAAATATAATACTGTGAGAACATTTGACAAGCAATATGAACATACTGACTGAAAGCATGACAGCAGTGTATGCAAAAAACGTGAATGAATGATTGAATCAAACGGTAGAAAAGCATGCATCAATAAATTTATGCACTATACTTGTGATAGGAATGCTAAACAAATTACGGTAAGAACGTACAAATGAATTTTTACAGAATTTAGCTTACCTCATGCAGCAATTTAATAAATTTAAGTCATTAAAGGGAGGATAAACAATCGAAACTTTGGAGAACAATCTCTGCCAAAATTTCTTTCCCCTATCCCCCCGGACCCCCTCTTCCGCTCGCACCCCATTTACACCATTCCTCCGTTCACCCCTTCTCTCCATTCCTCCACCTAAGAATTAGGGAGAGTTACTGGTGCGTAACCGCGCACAATCTATTTAAATAAATAGTACAAGTTTTGTAAGACGTGTAAATACTAAGTTTTGTAAGTTCCCATACCAGTTTCGCCTATTATATAAACGCGCACACATTATAAACACACACACACACACAAACATTGTAAAAATATACACACACGCACACTTACTGTAAATATACACACATCTTAACATGTATTTCGGACTTTAAAACAGTTTTCCTTATAAGACATATACATATTTATACATAAATTCTATTAACATTGACAAGCCAACAATTTCCTTTACCAGCGAAATCCAGGAACCCGCCACCTGTTACAAAAGAAATAAACGTGAAATAATTTACCATTGCTATTGCCTTGAGACTCAATGTGTGTTTTTATACTAGCATACCGCCTTTGGAATGTATCCCCTTTCCAGGAATTGGATTCCATAAACAAGCGGAACCATTTAATCAGGTCGTAATTCTCTCGGATGGTGCCCTTCACCAGATCATCAATTCGAAACAACTGCAAATAATTAGCAAAAAAATTATGGAACAAAATTAAAAAAAAAAAGATGAATCCATAAAACGGCACCAAGTAAACGAAGATTAACAAAAGTCAAAGGGTATAGCCGGATAAGATAGTAAAAAATGCCCTTGAACCGAATTTTATCGACGATGTGCCATTCGATAGAGCACTGTATCTCGATCGGGAGGATAGTTATGGGGTAAAATCGAAAAATCAGTTTTTGGCCTATTTTCCCTAGTTAATGACGTTTAGAAATTCTGAGAAAAATCTGACACATGTCAAGAACCCTAATACATACTTTGCAATTGGTTTCAGATTTCTAAAGTGAAAATCCTGCTTGTAAAAAATCAAAAAGCTAAAAAAAAATCGAAAAAATGCAGATTTCACATGGAAGTTCTAGAGTGACAACATTTATATTTTTACAGTAGCGGTATATTGTCATAAGTATTGTTCATGCATTTTTTCAGATTTTTTGGTTTGGTGCGCCGTTGTTAAAAAAAATAAAAACTGATTTTTTCGACGTTTTCAATGATCAAAAACGCTAGGTGAAGGATAAATCTAGAGCGCTCGTCCCCACAAAAGTCGCACTTTTGCGTTTTCTAGGAATAATTTACAATATTCGGCCGTGTCTCGACACACTTACACACCGTTACGTCGGCGTGTACGTGTAGCTACGAAAGCCGCAAGGGATTGGGATGCCGCAAACCGTGTCTCGATAGTGCAACGATGGGGCTTTTCAATGATCAAAAACGAATGTATTTTATGTGATATCATTTTTATTTTTTGTATTTTTTGTTTTATATACTATAAAACTTTAAACTATAATACTATTGTAACGAGTCCGTTTTCCGGCGGATCTCGTACAACGGGTCCTCGTGGCCGGATTTGGCTCGCCGTGCCAAGGTTCGCGGCGGGATAACGCGAGGCTCGGGCGATCGCGGACGGTCGGGAACGGGTGATTGACAACACTCGTTTTCGGGCGTTCTGCTCACTGTCTCTTGACAAGAATTCACGGTTCACGGCGGTCGCGGTTCGCGGGTTACGGCTCGCGGAGCGGCGGATCGTGGGTTTTCCGGCTCGCGGAGGCCCGGGTCCCACGCGGGGGAACGTATCGCGGCACAAGCGGTTTTTCCGGCGAGAGACGTCTCGTGGTACGGCAGGTCCGGACAAGAAGAAAGAGACGAGCGTGCCGGTTCCCGATCCCTTACCGATTGTCTTGGCGAGGGATGGGGCGCGGGGTGTTTCGCGGCGGATTTTCTGGCGACGTCACGCATCCGGCGGGGCGGTCTCGGTAGTATAGCGGCTTCCGGATGCCGCCAAGACTAGTTCGGCAGCGGGAGGGGGGGGGCGCGGAGAGCGTTCGCGGGTACCGGCGGATCTCGGTATCCGTCGGTCGTGGTCGGGGAAGTTCGGATTCGGCGGCGATCGCGTCTGGTAACAGGCCTGGCGCAGCCTGGTCTGTTACACTATAAACTATAACTATAACACTAATACTATAACTATAATACTGTAATACTATAAACTTTGTACTATAATACTTTTATATACTCTTTTTGTTTTATTTCTTTATTTTTGTTTTTTTTTATTGTATATGTCTTCGAACATGGAAAAGGATAGCGTGCAGGAAACGAATTCAAGGCGACGTGTTTTTAAAAGTTTATTAATAATATATTTAAATAAAATGGTATAATTAAATTAAATGGTTAAATGATTAATTAAATAATGAATTAAATGATAATACAATAAATATAATTTTTAAAAACACATTGTTACGAGCCACGCGAGAGGCCGGCGAGGGGATTGTAACCCCAGGAATATGGTTTCAATTGTTAGTTAGGTACGCGGACGCACCCAATGCGTGATCGGGGAGCCGCTAGGATAGTTGACGTCGAGGACGCACCTGATGCGAAATCAGGGAACCTCTGGGAGGTTGGAGTCAAGCGCAGACGCACCCGATGCGAAATCGAGGAGCTTCTAGGAGGATGAAACTTCGTGCACGCACCCGATGCGAAATCGAGGAGTCACTAGGGAGACACGCGGCGAACCCGATACGAAAGGAGGTTGTATAAGAGCGCGGACGCACCTGATGCGAAATCAGGGAGCTGCTAGGATACGGAAGAACCCAATGCAAAATCGGGGATCCGCTAGGATGGTATAAGAGCGTGGACGCACCCGATGCGAAATCGAGGAGCCACTAGGTTGGAGAAATCTTTGTTGAATTGAATTTAAGATTAGTAAGCCTCGTAACTTCTATATAATTTAGTTGATACAATCCGAGCGGTTAGATTGTATCGTGTGGGAACGTTCAATTATTTGATTAGCATTTTAGGCAATAATTAAGGGTACGCGAGTTAACAAACAAGACAAAGGGCCTGGCCGAATAAGATGGTCAAAACTGCCCTTAGACGTTTTTCAATAATTAATGAACCATTCGAAAACTGACCAAGAAAAACCCCTCTGAGCCAAATTTCAACCCCCTATCTTGCTCGTGAGGGTAGTTACAGGGTAAATTAGATTTTGAGCTTTTCCGTGCATTTTCCGCACTCTGATGCTTCCAAAAATTCTGAAAAAAATGTAACATATTTTGGACCCTAAGACGGATTTTTGAGAATTTTTTCAGATTTTTTGGATGCAAACTGTGGTCGTAAAAAATGAAAAACCTCAAAAAAATCGGAAAAATGCTGGTTTCTCAAAAATATGAAAACATGCTATTGAGCTGTTTAGTGCCCCAATAAAGTACCATAACAGGCAGTGTCCTCAATTTTTTTAGATTTTTTGTTGTGGGAAGTCTTTGTCAAAAACAAGAAAAACCGAATTTTTTCGACGTTTCTGCTATTAGGAGGAAAGTTACACTTGTTGGTTTTATCACAGGTATATATTAAGTCATTTTTAACGTTATTACATTGAAACAAGTAAGTGTTTGACCTCAGAAATATGTTTTAAGAGAAAAATAAATTCTATTTCGTGCGATATATACCAGAATGTTCGCAACGTTTACAACATCGCCGGTTGGCCGAGCAGTCAAGGTGTCGGACTACAGAGCGGAAACGCTGGGATCGAATCCCGTCGAGGGTACAGTTTTTTTTTTCCATATGTGGGAGTCGGGTAAATTGACTGAGGCCGTGTTCGCGGGTATACGTCTTTATTCGTCGGTGGACCTTCAACCGTCCTATACCGACGTTCGCGAGCGAGTGTCGATCGCATGCCTTCGACCGACCGATTCTCCCTCGCGTCAGTCGATTGTTTAACAGATGGCGACCGTCCCCGAAGCCGATCTTCACGTGTTTCTCTGCGGCTTTCCGAGGACGGTCGCCGCCGCGTACAAAATGTATGTTTGTCGGTGGTCGGCGTGCTCTTTGCGCGGGCCGCCACACATACATCATCTTTATTTTTTCAATTTCTTATATAGTTTATTCATGTGATTTTAACAATATTTTTTTAATGTTTTAAAAATATTTAAGAAATATTTTTGAGTAAAATATATGTAAATATAGTTTTAGAGTATCTATCACTTCCTCGATTCTCTAATTGTATATGATCTTCATTACGGTCCTCTCTAACATTCTTAATATTAAAATTCATTAATCTGGTTTCTAAGCCTTGCGTCTTCATAAATTAGGGAGGAAATGAGAAGAGCTCTGAATGAATAACACGCAGCAAAGCATTGGTTTTTGTCAAATTGAAAGAAAAGGGCTACATACTACCACTATTTTTAAAGTGAGGTATCAGGTACAAATAAGCCTTAGCCATTCCTCTTTATTGTAACGTACATGAGGATGTATTTCCGTTTATAGTTACTTGATTGAAAACCATCATGAAGAGGGGGGACTTTTGTATTGTCGACAGAGGTTTTCGAGATGTTACATCTCATTTAACAGGTCTTGGTTTCAGAGTTCTCATGCCTGCTTTAAAAGGTAATCGTTCTCAACTTTCGACGAAAGAGTCGAATTATTCCCGAAAAGTCACGAAAATTCATTGGGTTGTAGAGGCAATGTATAGTATACAAGGTCAAAAGTACCAGCTTCTACACAAACAAGTAGACAACGAAACCTTTCCAAAAATTGGACATAATTGGAACTGCAAAACGACTCCATTTCAAACAGTATCCTCGGTAGATACTCTGGATTTTCCGGAAATGACAGAAGTAGATTTAAAAATTCTTTTCACGGAATCTTACCAATTTTCGCAAGCAATTTCTATATCTGGCGGAAATCGTGGACGAACACAATAATATAAATATTAATTTATTGCCTAATCCAAGAAAATAATATCATTAAATTCGAAGTCAAATCGGAGTAATATAAATAAAAGTTAGTTAAAAGTGTTACCTAAATATTTTTTAAAAACATTTAAAAAATATTGTTAAAATCACATGAATAAACTATATAAGAAATTGAAAAAATAAAGATGATGTATGGAAAAAAAAACTGTACCCTCGACGGGATACGATCCCAGCGTTTCCGCTCTGTAGTCCGACACCTTGACTGCTCGGCCAACCGGCGATGTTGTAAACGTTGCGAACATTCTGGTATATATCGCACGAAATAGAATTTATTTTTCTCTTAAAACATATTTCTGAGGTCAAACACTTACTTGTTTCAATGTAATAACGTTAAAAATGACTTAATATATACCTGTGATAAAACCAACAAGTGTAACTTTCCTCCTAATAGCAGAAACGTCGAAAAAATTCGGTTTTTCTTGTTTTTGACAAAGACTTCCCACAACAAAAAATCTAAAAAAAAATTGAGGACTCTGCCTGTTATGGTACTTTATTGGGGCACTAAACAGCTCAATAGCGTGTTTTCATATTTTTGAGAAACCTGCATTTTTCCGATTTTTTTGAGGTTTTTCATTTTTTACGACCACAGTTTGCATCCAAAAAATCTGAAAAAATTCTCAAAAATCCGTCTTAGGGTCCAAAATATGTTACATTTTTTTCAGAATTTTGGGAAGCATCAGAGTGCGGAAAATGCACGGAAAAGCTCAAAATCTAATTTACCCTGTAACTACCCTCACGAGCAAGATAGGGGGTTGAAATTTGGCTCAGAGGGGTTTTTCTTGGTCAGTTTTCGAATGGTTCATTAATTATTGAAAAACGTCTAAGGGTAGTTTTGACCATCTTATTCGGCTAGGCCCTTTATTCTGAATTTAGGTGATTACAGATGTAATTGTTTGTGTCGCGAATGGATATGATAAATGTACAATTAGAGGAATTGTTACCTATGGTGCACGGTGTTGACGCACTGGCAATGCGGGGTTGGAGAGCGAGAATTGGATGCCAAATAGAATATACGCGAACTAACGGAATCTATAAGGTTAAGATTGATTCGAAAGGGACTTTGACCCGATCTCACTAGAATTGACTCTGTAACGCGACGTGACTGCACGATTACTAATAACGCTACTGAACCGCTTCTGAATCTCGACTAAACCAAAGAGGATGAAAACGAACGGGTTTATATACCTTGAAAATGAAAGGGTACTCTGTTTAAGATCTAATGTCACGTAGGGTCACAGTCACATTTTTGTCACTTCTAATGAAAAGCAGACCTCAGTTAAATTTTGGGTAAAAGGGGTTAATGAAGGTTATCCGGGCTATTTCTTATCAGAATATTAATTAACGGATGCCAGAAGGGAGTGTCTAGAGATTTTGATATAAAGAAGGCATACAGTATCTTTCGTTCATAAAAGGGGCCTGTTGGGACGCTTTTCGTTCTCAGAAAAGAGATTAGAATTTCTAATCGAAATGAACGTGGAGAAACGTCTCCATACGTAACAACATGATGACCGGGCGGTTTTTGGTCTGCCACCCTCCCCCTCCATGGCCACCGCGCCCGTCACGGCCGTGCGACGTAGCGTCGACGACGTCGAGCCATCGGCCACGTGCAGACCTCGAAGGAACGCATACAATGTAATATCGAAAACCCGCAACGGTGGGTCTCCGATTGCCTAAGTGCGGCCGACCGATGTCTCAAAGTGAGCCGAATCTAATCGTGTTTCGTATGACAACGTATTGATATAGACGTTACAGGCGGAACTCGTCACCGGCAAAGGTGATCGCCAAATGTGCCGCATGGTCGGACAGGCCCCAGCGGTATCCGACTGGCAACGTTTATGATGGGATAGTTAGGTTTTCTACACCCGTCAAGTCGTTTGGCGAATAAAATAATCTTGCCATCCTGCAAACGTCAGGGTAGGTTTTATTAGCATACACCCCAACACCTGCAGGCGGTCAACTATAGAGTCTTGCGATGCGAAGCGCGTACCGGCTACAATGGGATGTGAAATCTGTAGTGGAGGTGGTAAACAATAGTGGGATAAAGTTGAGGGTGAAAGAGTTAGAAATTGTCCAGACGCATTTTTAAATTATTGGTACTTCAATTTGAAAACCCTGCGACCCTTCATTTCTACCCAACAATTTACACTTTACAATGTTATTATAGAATACTAATTATAAATATTGATACCTACCGACGCGGTTGCGCGCGCTTGATTGTTCCTTTGGTTACGCGTTGATCGCCCACTCTGGCGAACCATCGCCACCCCTTTCCCTCCCGTCGCACTAAACACACACGTATGTACCTCTAGGATATACATTTGTTCAAGTGTGCAAATTTTTCTAAAAAATCCAACTAAGATATATTTTTCTTATTTTTTAAATCATTTTTTTCCGCTGTTACCACATAAAATGTTTAACGGTGACTCCCGAATCGAATTCATGTTTAGTCATACCGTGCCCAACAAATAATTACGAAAAAATTCATGGGTGTTCTACTTACTAGTGTTACGTCCCAGGTAGGACGGATTATGTTTTTTATGAGATAGGACGCAGTTTTGAACCTACCTGCATTCACCGGCTACGGTTCGGGAAATTGAGGATTGTTTAAATAACTTGTATTCTTATTTTTCCAAAACAAACAAAATTATTGATTTATTCAAAATTAGGTGCTGAATCAGAAGTTTTAAACATTATTTGACAAATAGAGATTATGTGTAGTTAACGCATAAACTAGATAGCTTACAAATATTTCGTTCAATAATAATAATGTTAATTTACCGAGTTGTTGGGTTCGCTTCGTTAATTGGACACCGCAAGTCCACAAGTCGCAGGTTCCGCAGATCGCAGTTACCGCAGGTGGAAATACCGCTAATCGCAGTTGCTGCGGGTAGCAGGTTGCAGGTTCCACCAATTCCAATATCGCAGCCGCAGGTCGCAGATTTCACCAATTCCAATTATCGCTTCTTTTAAACTTTATAAAACTTTCACTGAACTTGAACTTTACTGAAACTTTATTAAAACTGAATTGACACTTCTATGACGGACTGATCCGGTCCAAACTTTATGACGGAATGATTGATCTTTGAAGTATTGGTTCCCTTTTATAGGATGGACAGTCCATTGTTTCAATAGGATATTGATTTGATCTTTTATCTAATGCGCGTCATTCTTACCATGGGATTAGTGTGCCTTTTTGGAACTTGGCGCAACTGAACACACTTTCTGTTTATTTTTCGGGGTGACATCGATCTTTGCTGCGTCTCTCGCAGGAGGATAATTGGAATTGTTTTGTTCGCTATCTAATTTTCTAGAAATTTTAACGCCTATCATAATCTCATTTATCTTCTTCTCCTTGCGTGACATTATTGGGTTTCAACAATAGTTCATAATAATTCTTTGTCTGAAGTTTTATTCGTTTGATTCTTAAGCGGTCGAATCACCGGACATGACACCGTCTTACTTCCTAGAATCTTAAGGCTTATCTTAATCTTATTTATTCTTCTCTCCTCGCGTGGCATAATTTTTATTTGAAGTTTTATTTGTCTTATTCATGAGCGATCGAACCACCGGACGTGACACTAGTACACATGACTAAAATTCCCCATTGCGGATTATGCAAACATGTTTGTTTAATAAAATTGGAAATCTCCGAACACTCGAGGAAAGTGCGTTTTTCGTATTGAAGTTTCAGAGATACTGGTTTTATAAAAATTCAGTAGTTGGATATTATTGAAACAATTGTTCTGAATTCTTTTTAGAATTTTTGGTAAATTGCATGAAAATACATTTTTTCGTCGCCCTATTATCTCCGTGTACAAGCGTATTATGAGATAATAAACATTTTTATATTCGGGAAAATAATGTACAAGCTTAAAAATGCAATACAAAATAGTTTACTCGCCCTATATTGCGATATTCAGTGGGGGACAAAAGTATTCGTACGCTTGGAATATAGAATTAAAAGCAACAATATCGTTTATGTTATTAATTGTATCTAAACATATGTAGCTTTATATTGTATACAACACTTATAACAACAAATGAGTAAATACAAAACTTAATTACATTATTTCGTAACTTACAATGACAAAAATTTCACGAAATGGCGAGAAACTGCAGGGACAAAAATATTCGAACATTTCATTATTACAAGTGTTGCGATTAATTTAACGGGAATTTTTCTTAATTGATACTTACAAGGGAACATATTCAAGTGCGAATTTCCGATTTTGATGAAACTTATGTGACATATAGTTCTTTGAAAAATATTTGACACGTATTTTTTTTTATCGGCAACCATCCACTTTGAAGGGGTGAAAACAGCCCTCAAAGTTGGGGGTCAAAACCATATTTTTTGAAATATCTCGGAAACCAGAGGTCGAAAAAATTTGAATTTTTTTTTAAATTGTGTGTTTTTCAATGAGAAATGTAGTCGCGCAAGAAAAATTTAACAAAAGTCTTTTGTTTAAACAATATATTGAAAATTTGATTTTTTTTTGCAGTTTCTCTTATTTATTGTTAGTTCATTTTAATGTAAACTTGGGTGTGTGATCTTTGATCAAAATTAGGGTTTACATGTTTCAGGATTTTTTTTTTTTTGCCATTTAACAATAATTATGCATTATGGAAGATAGTCTTGCATCTGCCGTGCGTAGGAAGGAATTGTGGCTTGTTTTATCGAAATATAAGTATTTACTATAAACGTGTATAGTATTTTAAACAATACCACTGGGTTATGTGTCGTTTATTGTTTTATTAGTAGCTAAAGAAGGTGGCGCAGGTAGCAGCGTGACGCGGTGCTAATTACCGCGGCGGAGTAAGGGTACCGACTTTTATAGCCAATTCGCCTGTGAATTTCTGCAATCGTTGGGCCTTCGGTCAAAATATCCCTGCAGCCTTTTTAAACTGTGAATCCTCGAACCTGGAGTTTCCCTCGTCATTTATAGTAGCTCTAAAAAGAGCTGATTTTGAAAGAAGTGCTGTCCACAAAGATTATTCTACATAATTCTGGCAATATTGATGTCCTGTGATTGTTGGGCCTTCGGTCAAAATATCCCTGCAGCCTTTTTAAACTATGAATCCTCGAACCTGGAGTTTCCCTCGTCATTTATGGTAGCTCTGAAAAGAGCTGATTTTGAAAGAAGTGGTGTCCACAAAGATTATTCTACATAATTCTGGCAATAATGATACTCGATGATAAAATGAGAAAAACATAAATGTTCTTTGCACCAAGAACATTTCAGTACGACTACATTTGAACAATGGAAACACGTTAAACCATCTAATTTTGTAAAGCAGAACTCTACGGGATTTTCAAATTCTCCTGGCCGTTCTTCTATATATCCACTGCGGAACCAAGCATATTGAAACAGCCGTTTATAACGCGCAGCTGATAATTGGTTGTGGATTAATGACTGTAATTTAATAATATTATTTCTTGCGTGTAGATTAAAATCAATATTTAACAATATTGCAAGATCGGAAAGTTTTCTTGCAAAATTCTTCCAAATGCGGAATCCATACACGTCAAGTGGTTGGATTAATGGCGTCGTATTTTTTGGTATCGTCAATACCTCTAATTGTTTGTCTTCTGGCAGGGCGTTACGTATGATCTCGTCGTTGTATCCATTCCACGAGTCAAGAAGTAAAACAGAATTTTCTGGAGCAGATGGGAGAAATACTTCAATCAACCACGTTCTAAATAACTCCTTCGTTAGTTTTCCCGATGTGGAAGCTTCAATATGTACATTAGGTGCCGTGAACACACTTCTTCGTACACGAGGTCCTAACTGCCCTTTGACTTCTTTCAAAACAATATATAATGGCGATAGCAACTGTCCGTCAGCTGAAATTGTGGGCTGGATAGTGTAGCTGTGCGTTGTTGAAGATATCGATTGGACAAGAGCACCCGTTTCTTTTTCACCTTTGTGTGAAAGTGTTCGACCAGAGTGCAATTCCAACTGGAACCCACTTTGATCACTGTTGAAAATATTGCTTGCGCCATAATTTTCAAAATACCCTTTCACATGATGCACAAAATCTTCTGCTGCTGCGGTCAAATCTGTTAAATGGTTAGTATGATGGCGGGTAACGAGTTTCGTCGTTTTTCTCGATACTATATTATAGTTTTCTTTAAACTTCCACAACCAAAAGGACGATGCCTGGAATCCTTCTAAATTTATTGATAAATTTTCGTGCATTGCCCACCGTCTCAAATCTACGTCGTGTACCAAAATTTTATTATTTCTCGCTACAATAAATTTTTCAAGTGTAGCATGTGCAATTGCTGTAAGTTTATCGTAACGAGATCCGCCTGTATTAATTTGCTCTTCCCATCTGTATAAATCTGATTTTCTCTTCAATTTCTTGTATTTGTTCTTCACAGTTTCGAAGTTTAGTGGTCTTTTTCTTCCACTCTTCCAAAAATCTACAGCTTTCTTCTTATAATCTAAATCAATGCCTCCAAATTCTATTTCTTCTGGACTCTCGTCTGGAGAACTTGAAGACGACGGTTTAGATGTTGACGCTGATTCCAAATCTTCTTCATCTTCGGGAACATTAAATGAAGTCGGTTCGTCTGTTAGGTCATCGAATATTAATTCCTGTTGCGTTTCGAAATTCATGTACCCTGCTTCTCTGTAGCTATTAATCAGGTCTATAATTATGTTTGCCAGTTCAATTTCCTTTCCATTCGTGGGTGTTCCCTCGTTATTGTTACTGCTATATGTTGCCATCAAAATATTTATAACGTTCACCGGATTGACCTTCATGTTTGTAAAAACGAATCTAACAATACAAATAAACAATAAGCAAAAGCAAAATTAATATAATGTTCGAACTTTATTATTGCCAGAAATTATTTGATATATGTGGCACCGTTTTAAAAATCCGAAAGAAGTAGCCTTAACTTCTTGATATGTACGTTGCTTTACAAACCGTAATGCAGAAAGACTAATAGCACATACAGCAAAGTGCCCATATTTATACATTCTGAAGACTGTTTTACGTTTCCCCCTCTCTCACTCTAACAACCAATGGAATTGTTTGAAAATATTTGGGTCCTTCTTAAATGCTGTATATAACCGAGGTAAAACTGATGTGCGGCATTGGCACCAGCTCTTTTCAGAGCTACCATAAATGACGAGGGAAACTCCAGGTTCGAGGATTCATAGTTTAAAAAGGCTGCAGGGATATTTTGACCGAAGGCCCAACAATCACAGGACATCAATATTGCCAGAATTATGTAGAATAATCTTTGTGGACAGCACTTCTTTCAAAATCAGCTCTTTTTAGAGCTACTATAAATGACGAGGGAAACTCCAGGTTCGAGGATTCACAGTTTAAAAAGGCTGCAGGGATATTTTGACCGAAGGCCCAACGATTGCAGAAATTCACAGGCGAATTGGCTATAAAAGTCGGTACCCTTACTCCGCCGCGGTAATTAGCACCGCGTCACGCTGCTACCTGCGCCACCTTCTTTAGCTACTAATAAAACAATAAACGACACATAACCCAGTGGTATTGTTTAAAATACTATACACGTTTATAGTAAATACTTATATTTCGATAAAACAAGCCACAATTCCTTCCTACGCACGGCAGATGCAAGACTATCTTCCATAATGCATAATTATTGTTAAATGGCAAAAAAAAAAAAAATCCTGAAACATGTAAACCCTAATTTTGATCAAAGATCACACACCCAAGTTTACATTAAAATGAACTAACAATAAATAAGAGAAACTGCAAAAAAAAATCAAATTTTCAATATATTGTTTAAACAAAAGACTTTTGTTAAATTTTTCTTGCGCGACTACATTTCTCATTGAAAAACACACAATTTAAAAAAAAATTCAAATTTTTTCGACCTCTGGTTTCCGAGATATTTCAAAAAATATGGTTTTGACCCCCAACTTTGAGGGCTGTTTTCACCCCTTCAAAGTGGATGGTTGCCGATAAAAAAAAATACGTGTCAAATATTTTTCAAAGAACTATATGTCACATAAGTTTCATCAAAATCGGAAATTCGCACTTGAATATGTTCCCTTGTTAGTAGGATCCAATTCAGTACTAGCTCTCCGCCACACTTTTTTATGACCATCCAACTCAAAAATATTAAATTTCGACTCATCGGAGAATATTACATTCTTCCAGAAGTCGTCGCTAGCGTTTATGTATTCTTCTGCAAATTCTAATCTCTTTTGAAGTTCGATGTTAAAAATCGATTGTTCCACCTAATAATCCGGAAAAAATCTCAGTCACATATGCTAGCAAGTAGAATATCCACGAATTTTTCCGTAATTTTCTTTTGGGAAATGGTGTGGTTCAGAATCAATTCGATTGGGAGTCACTATTGAACATGTAGCGGCTAGTGGGGCGCCGGAAGAGAAATCTTCGGCGCACCAGCACCGAGAAAGATTTATGGTTTGCACAGCATAAGACGCTGTTTGTGAGAAAACGTCTTTAACGATTTCGACCACTTAGCGGACAGATGTGTCCTTGTAGTTCCTAGCGACGAACTCAATAGCGCAAGTGGACGCCATCAATTTTGGGTAGTCGAAGTGTCTCCAGGTTAGAGTGTCCAAGCGAAGCGTGCCTGGTTCCTATCAACCGGGAAAGCGGTGCCCGTGGATATAAGCCAGCAGGCACATACCGCACTTAGCACTGGGCCCGGAAGACACCCCGCTGCATCACCAAAATTAGATTTTTAACGAAACAACGCGCTCACCCTTCTCACGCACAAGGGGCGTGGAACGTGGGCGTGTTACGAAAAATTAACCGATTGGTGGAAGTTCCTCGAAAAGACTTCCACCAATCAGTCGACATGCGTTTCCGCAATATAAGACGGCAGACTACCAACGCGTGGTAGCTAGTCGAGTAGAGTCACAACCGAGTGAGAATCGAGTCTCAGTTGAATCGCTGTCTAGCCTAGCCGAACTACTCTGAACGCCGTCGCGACGTTGTATTGCAAAATAAACGACTCGTCACGAAATACCTGATTGAACATTATTTGAAGGTACCCGCCTCCGATAACCTCGTATCCTTCAAACATCTTAGGTGACTATACCGGAAAAAAATTATTTCAACAATACAAAACATATTTCAGTATACACAGATAAACAATTCGATAGAGAAAGGCCTGTTGGTGCACGGACGGAATCAGGCTCAAGCGTGGTCCAGTGAAATTTGTCGGAAGGACGAGAGGGGGGACACCGGCGACACATCTGGCAAAACTGATTGCGTCGGTGTTTGGTTTCTTCAGTTTACTGATGGACGGGAACGCGTTCGTAATTTCGTACGAATCATTCCTGTCTCATTTAGTACATAATTTATACACCGCGCGGAAATAAGTATGCATACTCGTGTCGACGCGATTGTGTACATTTTACATTTGGTGCAGTGAAGTTTGAAGACCGTGTAGTGCACAATGGCACATAATGAAGCATCTTCTGCTGAGCACGTGAGAAAAACGGTGCTCAAGCGAGCAGCGAAAGCAACAGCATCTTCCAAAAGGCTTCGCGGCTCAACTAAAGGATACAGCAAAAGAAGATTATGCTGACATTGTCTCCTTTCTTATGTTATAAAAATAATATTGGCATCCATCAGAACCATCCACGTGTAAGGATGTCGAGGATCTTATAATGTGATTTCGTAAACTCGTTTATTCCAGAAAAAGACAAGGACTAGAGGTTACCCTCGTGCGCGCTACGACAACGTTGGCTTCTTCTCCGCTCTACTCTTTTAACTGTTTTTGCAGTGTAGGCGGTTACATTTCGGAAGCCAATCACGGGTGTCTTAATTCTAAAGTACGCCCTCCGAGAGGCGACAGGGTGAGGGAAACCGACCAGTTTATTAGGGTACCCTCGCCCCGAATCCTCGTCGCCTACCTAGGGCCCTTAATGTTACGCATTTCGTCCACAGATGTCTTACGGTACGTCAACGGCTATTGAGACCTTTAGCTAAAATACGAAGTCTCTAATAAATCATCATAAAACATAAAGTTCCGCTAAATCTCAAAAATAGCCTGAAGTTACGTCCGCACCGTAATCATAAACTGCGCCCTTGGCCGGCCTATGGTTGCGGCCCGCATGGGTCGCGGTCGCTCGAATTCCTTACACACGTTAAATTTTCTCTATGCAACAATTCGGGCACCGTACAGATGTTTTACTGCTTCCGCATGTCCAAGGGATACCCCACTTCACCACCGCTACGGAGTCATCCGAAGTAACCGTAAAAATCATATTTCGGAGTGTCCTCTAAACTCTTCCAAGGCTAATATTTGCAAACCGTTTTTTTTTCCTTTACCTGTTGGCTGCCCCTATACACCCCCAATCAGGAATACACCGGACCCGTCAATCAGTCGATGTCATTTATTTATTACTGTATGAAGGAATATCATTGTCATAAAACTACAAATAAATGATTGATTCTATGTAACACAATTGGTTTGCTACGTAGAGTGAAAAAAAATGTTTACAAAAATTGCAATTAGTCGTAATAGCAGAGAAAATGCTGAAGGTTGTATCTTGCAACTTTTTTATGTGGACTTACATTGGAAATTTAGAAAGTACGATTTGTAGATCTCTTTGAATGATACATATTCTGAATATTTCATCAAAATCGGCCAACGTTGCAATAAGCTACAAATGTTTTAAAATGATCATGTGGGGGTGACTACGTAACGATCGTGGTCTACCACTTTTTTTTTTATAACATATGGACCCTTAAATTTTGGAATTAGTTTCTTGTTCGTTCCTATTGTTGTGTCTAAGTTTCTGATCATTACATAATCACCAACATTGTACACGTTTGCGCATTTCCGCTTTTTATTATAATCCTCCTCGCTCATCGCTTGACTTTTGATTATACTACTGGCAACATTTTCCCTTAATGTTTGTAAGTCTCTTTCATTATCCTCATTAATTACAAGTTTAACGCAATCATTTATTTCTCCAAATTGATCGACACCAAATAGCAGTTTGCTTGCCGTTTCACCTGTACTTTTCGATATTGTATTATTTAGCGCGAACTCTGCTCGATATAGAACTTGATCCCATTTTCGGTGGGTTTCGCTTATTTTCGCAAGCATAGGCGTGATTACACGGTTATAGCGTTCGACCTGTCCGTTGGCACGTGGTGTGCCAACAGCTATACGTATGTGTTTAATATTTTCGCGCGTTATGAAGTTACAGAATTCTGTCGATTTTTTCTCGCATTCTCGAGAACCAGTATGTTTTGATTAAGTTATCAAATACTTTTTGTACTCCGACGTGTCCCATATCATCATGGCAAGTACGAATGACATTATGCTCCACTGTTCGTGGAACGTAGAAAAGTAATTTCTTTTTTATTACTTTTCTGTACACTAATCTATCGCGTAATTCATACAGTTTACTCTCGGTGTTTTCTAATTCGCCACGAATGATTCTGATTTCTTCGTCTCTGTCTTGGCAAAGGGATAACGTCTGTTCAAATGTATTGCCTTCTATTACTAAAACGCTGTGACATCTGCTTAGCGCATCGAGGTGGCTCATCCTTTTCCCACATCGATGTTTTATTTCATAGTCGTATTCTTGTAAAAACATGGCCCATCTTGCTATTCTCGGATTAATGCTCTGTTTGTTCAACATCAATCTAAAACTATCACAATCTGTTATAATTTTGAAATGGGTTCCCGATAAATACACGCGAAATCTTTTTATCGCACTGACAGCAGCTAAACATTCTAACTCAAAAGTATGATATCGCGATTCAACCGTAGATGTTCTTTGGCTAAAATACGACAAAGGTCTAAATTTTCCATCCGTTTGTTTCTGCATGAGTATTGCTCCGAACCCTGATGCGCTAGCGTCACAATGCTATTCTGTTTCTAAATTCGGAACGTAAATTGCTAATACAGGACTTGTTGACAATAATTCTTTTAGTTTTCTGAAAGCTTCATTCTCTTTACACCCAAATGTGTAAGGAATTTTAACAGACGGACAGCATAAAATCGTTTACTAATAATACGTCTTTCTCCGGTGTCGGTCCTGACGAGACTGATCATTCTTTTATCATCTCGTTCGTTTCAATTTTTCCGACGTTCGTTTTATCAATAACATGAACATTGAACAATGTATACAGTGGCGGATTAAATCTTAGCTTACATGAACATTTTCCTTTGCAAGGTCGTACAGTGGTTTTGCAACTACTGAGAACGCAGGTATAAAACGGCGGAAGTAACTGGCAAAGTATACAAAACGCAATGTTTCTTTCTGATTCCGCGGTGTTGGATAGTTTATTATTGACTCAATATGTTCACTACTTGGTGATATACCGTTCGCATTTACACGGTACCCTAAATAAGTGATTTCTCGATGTGCGAAAATGCATTTATCTACTCGAAAATGTAATTTGTTTTCTGCTGCGATTTTGAAAACTTCACCTACTATATCCAAATGTTCATCAATATTTGTAGTTGCAATTAACAAATCATCCGAGTACGGTACAAGTTTATTTGCGCTTACTTCGAATAATTTTAATTTCGACATTTGTAAAGTATTACGATTTTAAAAAATGCATCTGTAAAGGGGAGCCATATCCCTACAAACCATTTTTTTTTGTATTCTGTTTACAGAATGAAGCGGATAGCGAATCTTGCCATGGAGGATACGTCAAGTCATCTCAACGCATATGAAGAGGCAGGGGCAGCGGAATGTGTAACGCCGTCGTCAAGTGGAGAACAAGAGGAAATGTTATGGAATACCTCTTCTGACGCCAGGCATAGTCCAAGAATGGCAGAAGAAGCAGATAAAATTGAAGAAAGGACCAATGAAACTGCCACCGACGAAGAAATGCACCTCGTCGAGGAAAACGATACGACAATCGAGCCACTCGCGTTGGGAAATATAACGCCGTCGTCAAGTGAACAACAAGAGGGAATGTTATTGAATACCTCTAATGACGCCGAGCGTTGTCCAAGAATGGCAGAAGAAACAGATGAAGTGGGAAGAATCATGCAAGAAATTGCCATCGACGAAGAAGAGGTGCAGGCTCACCGGCTCGTCGTGGAAAGAGAAACGACGATCGACCCACCCGAAGAATTGTGCCTATCAGACGGGTCTCTCAGCATTGTGGACGTGCACCATATGTTTCAAGAAATGAAACGTATAAGCGAACACTCTGAAATATTCAATTGTTCGATAAAAAATATGAAAATAATACGTATGAAGAGAACGGGATTAGAGACCACCCTGACCGTGAAATGCATGATGTGCAATTACGAAGCAAATATCCACAGTCAACCTAATAATGCTCAGGTAATGGATATCAATCGGAATGCAGTGGCAGGAACGATTCTCAACGGAGGCGGCTACGCACAAATGGAAGGATTCCTCACTACCATAAACGTCCCTTGTATGTCAACGAGGAGATACAGCAAAGTCCATGACGACATCGTGGAAAAATTAATCCGTGCTGCGGAAGCGGAAATGGAAGAAAAGCGGCTGCAGAAGAAAAAAGACTTGCCATTGAAAGAGGCGACGTCGTAGAATGTGGGACTCCACATATTCCCGTCGTGGCTGACGGAAGTTGGATGAAGCGGTCGTGCCGAACAGGCAGATACGACTCAATATCTGGTGTCGGCGTGATAGTGGGCTATCACACGAAGAAAGTTCTATTCATTGGAGTACGGAACAAAATCTGCTCCATTTGCTTGAATGCGGCGAAAAAAGAAGCAGAGCCGCGGCAACACGCATGCTTCAAAAACTGGGGCAGAAACCAGCCCTCCACCAGAATGGAGAGTGACGCCATTGCAGAAGGTTTCATTACCAGCGTGGAAAAACGGGGATTAATTTATGCGACATTGATTGCTGATGGCGACAGCAGTGTCTATACAAAAATTCTGGACTCTGATCCATATAAATCATGGATGATCCGCGTAAAGAAAATTGAATGCACAAATCATTTGTTGCGCAACTTTTGCAACAAAATGAAAGATGTTGAGAAGAAAGCTCCGCCCGGTCGCTACAGGCAAGCCGTGGAAAATAATATTCGGCGGATACGCTCGGGGATTATGAAAGCTGCAGAGTTCAGATTTGAACAGAATGTGCCGATGCAACATAAAATAAAAAATGTATGCGAAGACATAATGAATATGCCTAGCCACGTTTTTGGGGAGCACAAACATTGTAATAGAATAGGATACTTCTGCGATGGAACCACGAAGAAGGACGAGCGGAATATTGTTCCGGAATTGTTAAATTTTGGAGTTTACCAGAACATCCGAGATATCATCCGGTCACTTTCAGCGCACGGAGAAAGCATCCTATATCGAAGCAACAACAACGCAGTGGAGAGTTACAACAATATTGTTGCAAAATATATTGGTGGAAAAAGATTAAATTTCGGCCAAAGAGGATCATACAGTGCAAGATGTGCTGCTGCTGTGATCCAGTATAATACGCAAGAAGTATTGTCTCGTCTACAACGGTCAATGAAAAGGGAGCCGCTTCCACTTTTAACACAGATGGAAGAACGCCACAGAAAGAAACGACAACTCGTGCAACAAGCCCAACAGAACAGCACGACGAGGAACACAAGAAAGCAGTTCCGCGCAAAACAAGATTTCGATTACGGACCAAATTCACAGAAGCCAGATATGGACGAATGCATGTTCAATCTTCAAAAGCATAAGCATATGGAAATGCTAAGCGATTGGCAGAAAGATAGAGAGAACATTGAGCAAGAGACCATTGGACAGGCCAAGAACAGAAAGTGGCTGACGCACAAAACAAAACTTTTGACAGCGTCCAACTTCCGCACCGTGTGCTACCGAAGGAAGACAACGCTGTGTTCAAAGTTAGTGCAGACATTGCCCTATCCACGCCTGCTAGACGTTTTTGCTGTAGCGTATGGAAAGCAGAATGAAGACCTAGCTCGCGAAGAATTATCAAGAAAGGAAAACGTCGAAATTAGACCATGTGGTCTTTTCATCGATGCATCGATTCCCTATTTGGGAGCATCACCAGATGGTGTAATCGATGATGACGGTATTGTGGAGATAAAGTGCCCACAAACTGTTGAAAATGTTACACCAGAAGAGGCAATATCAACAATAAAAGCAGTAAGTAAAATATTTACAGACAGTACTGGCAGGGAAATGAATAAAAGCCACGCGTACTTTTACCAAGTACAAGGGCAATTACATATCACTGGCAGAAAGTACTGCCTCTTCTGCATATGGACGAGGAAAGGTGTCAAGTCCATTAAAGTTGAGAGAGACGACGAATTTTGGCAACATAAAATGGAGCCAAAATTGTCGCGCTTTTATATAGATTGTATGCTGCCCGAAATAGTCGACAGCAGATATAACAGAGGCATGCCCATTCGGGAGCCCGAATATATTATTGAAAGTACAGCAAAGGCTATAGCCGGTTTTGGGGGCCAAATCGGCCCCAGAAGGGATTTATATTCCAATTTGCGCCATTCGATAGCCCACCAAAAAAGATACCTTTCAGCCAAGTTTTAGCCCTATAGCTCATCTGTAAGGATAGTTATAGAGGAAAAACGAAAATCCAGTTTTTGGCCCATTTTCCCCATTTAATGACAATTTAAAATTCTGAAAAAAATCTGACACATTTCGGACACTAAACCACATACTCTGAGTCGTTTTCAGATTTTTCCGTTGCAAACTCTGGCTGTAAAAATCGAAAAACACGAAAAAAATCGAAAAAATGCAGATTTCATAGGGAAATCGAAGAGACACTAGAACAGAATTAATTTAGCAATAAGATATTGTAATAAGTATTATGCTCAATTTTTTTCAAATTCCTGCGTTTGGTGCGCCATAGTGGGAAAAAATAAAAACCACTTTTTTCGGCGTTTTTTCCGTGAAAAACTAATTTATAATTATCGTAAAAATATATTATGTAATATTAAACATCCCTAAGTTCAGAGAAACATCGTGCATACTTTAAAAATTGCGTAGTACAAAAAACAAGAATTATACTATGCACGGTATATCCCAATATTTCGAAGGTACTTTCAACGGCGCCGATTGGTGCAGTAGCTATGGTCTCCGACTGCGGAACCGCTGAAAACTTTTTGGACCAGGTTCGTATCCCGCACCGGACCAATTTTTTTTTTCTTTAATCAGATGTTTTTTCGATTTCTAACCGTACGATTGTTGTTACGCTGTTGTAAAAACATTTTTTAACTATGTTTAAACTATTTTTTAATAATTTTCCGGAAAAATATTTTTGGAGTACTTTCGGCCTTTAGTCATCTATGGGCTGTATTACTTATCTACTTAACATTTTTTTACATGGAATAAGTGCATCGACTTGTCTATTAAATCTTTTATCTTTAGTCGGTATATTACTTATTGTTAATAATAAATCTAGTGTTATATTGGGGTCGGGAGGTATTGTTGTATCCGTTTCTGTCAGGTAAAAATATTATTAGGGATATTATGAAAACGAGGTTTATGCCTCGGACAACTATAAACATTGTTGTCTAGAAAAATTCCTGATGAAGGACATTTTTGATTCAGGACTTTGGGCATTTAACTGAAACAATCGAGCCGTGGACAGTACTTTATTGAAATCATGCAGATCGTACTTCGAGATCCCAATGGCTTGAAAACTCTTATGAAACGGGGAGACCTTTGTATTGTAGATCGCGGTTTTCGTGATGTTAAATCACACTTAGAAGAATCTGGGTTTCATGTTTTCATGCCTGCATTAAAAGGCAATCGTTCTCAACTAACTACTGAGGAGTCCAATTCATCTCGTAAAGTTACCAAAGTTCGCTGGGTCGTCGAGGCTATACATGGCATATTAGGGGAAAAATACCGGCTTTTACACAACCAACTCGACAACAAACTTCTTTCTGCAGTCAAATCATATTTCAGGATTGCATGCTTCCTAAATAATAAGTTCGGCAAAAGACTAAATTCTGATGTCACACTTTTCGATGACATAACTGACAGGATATTGAGTGAAGATAAAGTAATAAATAGTTTAGCACAACAAGTGGAAGCGCAACACTGGAACCGCAGAAAAACGTCGTCCAAAAACGCATCTTCCACCGATATTTTTGATTTTCCGGAAAAAAGTATTGTTGTGAATGTGCTAACGGTAATCGCACTATTGGATGTTGCTCACATGTAGCTGCTATCATTTATTATTTATCTTATGCTCGATACGACACGGAAATAGTTTCGCCAGCAGAGATACTCACTAGAATTTTCAATAATGACCAAATAACACCGACAATTGACGAAGATAGCGACGAAGACCGAAAACGCCATACATGATTCCACCGCACACCAATCCACCTACAATTATTACATATAAGTATTCCTAATAATACTTCATGTATATATAATCCCTATTGCTGACTTCCGTTTCCGGTCGCATGAGTAATTGAGGTGCGAAAGAGAGTGTACGGAAAGCTAGGGTGAAAGTGTTGAGAGAAAGAGGTGTGTGGGGAGAAAGTGTGTGGAGAAGGGTGTCTTGAGGTTAGGGTCAGGTGTTAGAGAAAGGGATAAGGGCGGGGAAGTGAGATAGAGAGCATTGGTGGAAGGATAAAGTGAGTGAGAGAGAGGTTAGGTCCGGGTGACGGTAGAGGGGAGTGCGCAGGATTACATCTGGAAGGAGTGGAAGGTGGCGCGATCTAGCGGGAGAAGAATAACTTAAGGAGGCGGGAAATTTGAAAAGGGAGACAATTACAAAGTAGGAAAGGGCAGAAGAAATGAGTAAGAGAGGGGGAGAAGAAAAGGGGGTGGAGAAAATAGAGGAGGGGGCGGGAAAAGGAAGAGTAGGAAGGATGATGAAGGATGAGAGGTTAGAACGGTGGTTTAGTCTACATAATTTGGAGAATGTGGAAAGTGTGGGGAAAAAGAGGGGCAGAGAGGAATTGTTAGGAGAGGGGAGGGACGAAAGAGGAATGTTTAAAAGAAGTGACAAAACAAAAAGATCGCCAGAGAAGGGAAAGGAAGAGGAGGGGACAGATGTTAGGAAGATAGAGGAAGTAATAAGAGGGCTAATAGGGGAAGTCGAGAGGATGAAGGAAAGGTTGAGGGAGGAAGGGGAAAGGTGGATGGAGGAGTGGAGGAATGAAAGGGAGAGATGGAGGGAAGAAAGGAAGGAAGAGAGAAAGGAGGATGAAAAAAGATGGGAAAGGATAGAAAAATGGATAGAAAAGGATAGAAAAAAGAAAGAAGGGAAGAGGAAGAGGAAGAGAGGAATAAAGGGGGACAAGGAGGGATAGGGAGGGAAATGTTAGAAGAAAATAAGAGAAGAATTAGGAGAATAGAGGTATTACAAGATAGGAAGGAAAGGGAAGGGAAGCGGAAGAACATAATAATAAAAAAGATACAGTTAGAGGGGAAGAATGTGAAGGAGGAAGTAAAAAGGGTGTGGGAATTAGTGGGGGTGAAGGAAGAGGGGATAGAAGAAGTAAGGAAGATAGGAAAAGAAGGAAAAGATGGGTGTGGAATGGTGCTAGTTAAAATGGCGAATTTAGAACAGAAAAGGATAGTAATGGACAGAAGGAGGTTACTAAAGGGAAGGAAAGAATGGCTGGACGATGATTTAACAGAGGAAGAAAGGAGAGCAAAATGGAAAATAGAAAGGGAAACGGAGAAGGAAAGAGAGAAGGGAATGCATATACAGGTAGGGTACATGAGAATGTGGGTAAATGGAAGAATGAAGAGATGGAATGAGATAGAGGAAGTGTGGTATGGAGAACAGGGAAACGGGAAGAGGGAGAAGGGAGAGGAGGGGGAAAGAGGGGGAAAGCAAGGTACAAAATAACTTTCTGGAATGTGGCAGGATTAAGGAATAAGGACACGGAATTCTGGAAAGGGTTAGAGGGGTAGGACATAATAGTATTAATGGAAATGTGGATAGAGGAATGGGGGTGGAGCGGGGTAAGGAGAATGTTGGAATGTGAGCTTTTCATACTCTGTGCCGTGACAATAGCCAATGAGAAGGCGCCCACCGATTTGATTAATCGGTGTGCTCTCTTCGTTGCTTTTTTGTTTTTACGAGGCTAGCGATGTTCGTTTTGCGATGCCACCGATGCTCAGTTGAAACTCTGACCAGGCAACCGACACGACGTGTTGCTACTCTATTTAACACCTTTTTTTGTAAAGCGAAAAATAAACCACATTATTAAAATATAAACGCGTTATTTTCAATAGGTTATGGGCCCAAGTTCGCAGCCTGTGTAAACTGAATCTTTACAACAAAAAAAAGTGTTGATATCGATCGTAATCGCGCGCGAAGTGCAGTTACGTGTGAAATAGAGGTTCGGTCAGTTTTTTCTCAAGAGCGAAATCAAGATTTCCTAAGGCCTGTACTGTTTGTGCGAATCAAACATGTCGGATCAAATCTCAACTCGAAACGTGGTCAAGTTTGACGGCAAAAATTTCCAGCTATAGAAATTTCAAATGAACGCCATTTTCGTGGCGAGCGGCATCGACGATATCGTGGACGGCACGAGGGTAAAGCCGGAGGAAGTTGAACAGCTGAAGATTTGGAAAAAGGACAACGCAAAGGCCATGTTCTTGATTTCATCCGCGATGGAAATGCCTCACGTGCAATGCATTTTGACCTGTAGCCACGCGCGGGAAATGTGGCTAAAATTGATCGCGATACACGAACAGAAATCGGAAACGAATAAACTTATTCTGACGCAAAGATTTCACGAATATCGAATGGATTCCAGTGATTCCGTAGTGCAGCACGTGGCCAAAGTTCAGAATATGGCGGGTCAACTAGCGGACGTGGGAGAGAAGGTATCTGACATAGCGATTATGGCAAAAATCTTGGC
The DNA here is from genome assembly GCF_050948215.1 of Halictus rubicundus. Taxonomy (NCBI): domain Eukaryota; kingdom Metazoa; phylum Arthropoda; class Insecta; order Hymenoptera; family Halictidae; genus Halictus; species Halictus rubicundus. The sequence continues at coordinate 1,131,789 of NW_027488563.1, forward strand.
AAGCCTTCCCGCTAAGTTTAATGCCTTGAAAACCGCATGGGACAGCGTGGATACGGAGAGGCAAACAATCGATAATCTACAAGAGCGGCTCATTAAGGAGGAAACGCGATTCTCCGCCGATGACGAATCTGCAACAGCTTTTTCCGCGATGCGATTGAGCGAGAAAAAGAAGAGTAGTAACACCGGCAAGAAACCCAAGAAGGACAAAAAGAATGTCGAGTGTTATAAATGTCATACAAAAGGGCATTTTGCTTGGGAGTGTCCCGCGAGAAAAAAAGACAAAGAAGATTCTTCGCAGAATTGCGCTTTTGTTTCGACACATGAAGGCGGTCAACAAAAGAAGAGCGTGGCATCGATCAGAAGTATCCAGCGAATGGACATCGGTGACGCCTGGATTGCAGACAGCGGCGCATCAAGACATATCACCTACAGACGCGACTGGCTTCACGAGTTTGTGACATCTGCCGGTGAACAAGTGTTACTAGGTGATGACGGTGCCTGTGAAGTGTTTGGTTCGGGTTATGTAAATGTTATGAAGTTTGTTGATAATGAATGGTTCCCGTCAAGAATCGACAACGTCTTGTATGTGCCGAAGCTAAAGAAAAATCTATTTTCGGTAGGAGAATGTGCCTCAAAGGGTTTTGAGGTGACGTTCGCAAATAATAGTGTTATTTTTTCGAGCAATGAGTCTGTGAGAGCTCAAGGCATAAAGCAAGCGAACGGCATTTACAAGATGTTGTTTGTTACGTTAAAGAATGATGACGCGAAAGAGAGTGTAGAAGCAAATGTGTCGACAACAAGCTTCCAAATGTGGCATGAGAGAATGGGTCATGTAAACAAAGCGACATTGCGTGATATGTTGAATAAAGAGCTCGTATCTGGTGTGGGTGTTTCGAGAATCGATGATTTCTTTTGCGACACGTGCCAGCTGAGAAAGGCTCATTGGTTACCTTTTAAAAAGTCGATAGATAGGCGGGATTGGTTACCGGGAGAATTTATTCATTCGGATATCGGGGGTCCAATGTCTGTCGAATCGGTAAGGGGTGCGAAGTACTACGTGATTTTCGTAGACGAGGCGTCGGGTTACCGAAATGTTTATTTCTTGCGTCACAAGTCTGATGTTACGGAAAAATTCAAGGAATACGAACGAATGATCTTTAATAAATTCAGTCGGTCTATTAAATATCTTCGAAGCGATAACGGCAAGGAGTACGTGAATGAAAATTTGAAAAAATACCTTATCGAAAAGGGAATTCAAAGTTCGTATTCCGCGCCGTATACGCCGGAGCAGAACGGTAAATCGGAGCGTGCGAATAGGACCATCGTGGAGGCGGCGAGAACTATGTTGCAGGCGAAATGTTTACCGAGGTTTCTCTGGGCCGAGCCCGTCAATACGGCAGTTTATTTACGTAATCGAACGCTTTCGAAACCGCGATTAGATAAAACTCCGTATGAAATATGGAATGGTGTGAAACCGAGTGTTCGTCATTTGAGGATCTTCGGATCAACTGCATTCATGCACGTCCCGAAGCAGTTCAGGCGCAAGTTGGACGCAAAGTCGAAGAGGGTGATATTTGTGGGATACCAAGGCGACTCCGAAAATTTTCGTCTTTACGATGAGAAATCAGGGACCGTTATTGTATCACGAGATGTGGTCTTTAATGAAAGTAAGGACTTTGAACTTCTTCCTAACGAGGATTATGACGAGTTCGTCCTACCAGGGAATGGTGCTAAAGGAAAGGACAACGATATAGAAGAAGAACAAGATTTGTTCATGGACGCGCTTGAAAATGAACAAGAACACCAATGTGACAAGGCGGTAAAGGATACCTCACAAACCCGAGAATTGAGAAACCGTAAGGATATCCGGAAGCCTGATAGGCTCCAGTTCAACATAGCCGAGTACGCACCTTTAACGTCCGGGAAGCTGTGAACGGACCCAATGCAGCGAACTGTCGGAGGGCCATCAACGACGAGCTGAAATCGCACGAGACGAATCAGACGTGGGATATAATTCCAAGGAAACCAGGCATGAGACCGATCGACTCGAAATGGGTTTTTCGGATTCTTCGAGATGAAGATGAAAAACCAGTGCGATACAAGGCGAGGCTCTGTGCACGGGGTTTCAATCAGATCGAGGGGCTGGATTACACAGAGACATTTTCGCCGGTTATTCGCTACGATTCTCTGCGAGTCTTCCTAGCCCTGGTGACTCAACTCGACCTGGAACTTTTGCAGTTCGACGTGAAGACGGCTTTTCTTTATGGCGATTTGGAAGAGGAAGTATTAATGGAATTGCCGGAAGGAGTTAACGGGGATTTCGAGAAGAATGCTTTCGTGTGTCGTCTTCGAAAATTATTGTATGGTCTAAAACAAGCGGCCAGGTGTTGGAATGAGAAATTCAAAAGTGTTATAAAGACTCTGAATTTGGAGCAATGCGAGGCCGATAAATGTATTTTTCGCGGTGTATTGAGTGGTCACGAGGTAATAATCGCATTATTTGTTGACGACGGTCTGATAGCGTCGAGTTCAGGAGAGGCTTCGAGGATTGTTCTGAATGCGATAAGCGAGTCCTTCGAGATAAAGGTCGGCGATTCATGTACGTTTGAAGGTGTACAAATCATGAGAAATCGTAAGCGAAAAAGTATGTTTATTCACCAAAAATCCTACGCGAACCAAATTGTAAAGAGATTCGGATGTGAAAATGTGAAGCCAGTTTCGATACCAGCTGATCCAAATGCGATATTAACCCCGGTAGATAGCGACGAGACCATGTTAGAGAATGTACCTTTCCGTGAAGCAGTGGGTTCACTCATGTTTCTGGCCATAGTCTCGCGTCCGGATTTGGCGTATGCTCTTAACAACGTCAGTAAGTTTTTAAATAAACACAATGATAGTCATTGGCAAGCGGTTAAGAGAATTATAAAATATTTGTCAGGGACATTAGACTGTGGCATTTTGTACGAGAGGAATGAGAATGAAATGAGCTTGGTTGGATTTTCTGACTCGGATTTTGCGGGCGATCCTGAGACGAGACGGAAAGGCCATCTTTTGCGCACAGACGATTGCGCACGACGGCATGGCACACGGTTCTTTTGGACACGGTATTATTGGACACACGGTTTTTTTGGACACAGTAACATTGGACACAGTGGGTTTTCGCACACGCAAGGATTGCCCACATGGTTAAGACGCACACGCTGTGTTACGCACATGTAAAATTGTACTCACGATAGATTGCGCACAGAATGAATTCAAACTGTTGTTTATCATCTTGTGTTGTGCTGTGTAATTACATACACTCTGCCCCACGAGAGAATGGTACCGTTTCGCGCAGCTCGACTGGCCGCGGAAGGCGCTGCGAACCTCTCAACTCCCACTCCCCACTGCGAGTTTCATATACGCGGCGTACCGTATTGAAACGAATTAGCATGGAAGTATAGGGTATAGGAAATCGTGACCATTTGCATCCACGCTTTATACTCTTTCACCCCCTTGCACTCTGTTTCTTGCATCCATCGCTTTCATTCTTAGAAACAAACAAACTCTCCTATCGCCTACATAGTCCTAAACACTTTTCATTCACACCTCTTCAGTCACTCGAGTTTTCCAAACATACCGGCGCCGGACCGTCGCAACATGATCCAGTCGTCCGCACGCACAAGGAACCCATTCATCCCACAATAATGAATGATAAATTTAATTTAATTATTTATTTTGAAAGTTTATTTCATTGGTTCTGTACAGGTTCATTGATTATGTACAGATATTATTATTTATATTCATGTTAGAAAAATCGAAGTAAGCAAACGGTCGAGGCAGGCCATGTGTTTTTTGTCAGCGCGTTGTCCCTCCCTAAGGGAAAGTCATAAACCCATGGGCTTGGGGGTGTCATAAACAAAGAGGCATACTGTCGAAGGCTTTCTCACGGCCGAGGATTTTTGTCTCACGGCCGAGGATTTTTGGGACAGCAGGAATTATTCTAACGGTTGTCGTGTACGGTTGTCGCGAATAAAGATTCATAGTATTTTGTAATACGCCCACATTTATTTAATTTAACGATATCACGTTATCTATCTTCTTAGTAATCTCTTACATTCACATATTTATATTTACAAAAAACTTACAACTATTTACAGACTATTTACAACTATTGACAAAAAACTAACAACTATTTACAGACTATTTACAACTATTTACAAAAAACTTACAACTATTTACAAAAAACTTACACCTATTTACAGACTATTTACAACTATTTACAATAAGCGGCTTATGTATGACTCACATCGATGTCCGAGTCATCCGACGAGTTCAACCATTCGGGGCTTCCCTCTAATACTGAATCTGTAACGTGGTCGAGTTCAAACAGCCTGGTTTCCTCCTTCAGCGTATGCCGGATAAAATTTTTCCAGTTTTCGGGAGACACATTTTCAACTGCTGCATCTACAAATTGGCGGACATCTGCCAATTTGTACGATGTATTTCGCGCCCTTATAAATTGTTTCACTTGTGCCCATGCCAACTCGATAGGGTTTAACTCGCAGTGGTAAGGGGGAAGGCGTAGCACGGTACGTCCATTTTCTCTGGCGTATTCGTCAATAACGTAATTGTTTTCTGGTCGTTTATGTTTTGTAACCAACTCCATTAGTCGAATTTTGACGAGCCGTGGATTCACCGTTTTCCCCTTACCCTCCAGCCACGTGACGATATCGTCCCTTTTCCACCTCAAGGAAGGATATTTTTCCTTTTTGACGCTGTGGTAAGGGGCGTTATCCATCACGATGACTGACCTATCTGGCAGCATGGGCAAAATTTTCTTAAACCATTCAAAAAACGTGTCTCCGTTCATTTCTTCATGATAATCGGCCGTTCTTTTTTTGCCTCGAAGCAAAGGAGGGCCCCTGGTACAAACCCGTCTGCTGACCCGATGTGAGTAATAATTAGCCGCTTTCCTTTTCCCGTGGGAGCAGGTATCCCCGTTGTCAAGCCCCTTTCTTCGGCGTTCCTCGGGCAGGTCACGCTGGTATCTATCCACTGCCTGGACTTGGTATCGCCGGCGTTAATCCATGTCTCGTCCAGGTAGTAAATAGACCGCCCTTCCGAACGAAAATTTTCGATTTGTTCGAGGTACCTACAAAGTAGTAAAAAATAAATTTTTGTAAGAAACGAGGATAGAAACTGAGTTTTTGGAAAAAAATATTTTTGAATGTAGATTGTCACTTACTTTGGCCGCCAGGAGATGATATGGGGTTGATCAATCAGGGCGCTGTTGCGTTTTCGTTGAATAAATTTAAACTCCATACGTTGTAGTAGTCGATGGAGTGTAGTTTCGCTAAACGAAGGCAAATTTTCGTCGTTGTTCACAGCAGCCAGAATTTTTTTTAGGGTTGGAAATTCCCGATTGAGCCAGAAGCTGTGAATTTTTCTTCTTATTGCCAATATATCGGCTTCCGAAGTTTTTTCCAAAATATTGAGGCGCCGCTTTTTTTTATTTGGCGATGTCACTTTTCCTGTAGATTTGTATTCCGCCAGGGTTCTGCTGACGGTGACTCTTCCAATGCCTGTCTTTTGCACAAGCATTAGAATAAGCGGCTTATATTTTATTCCCGGGTTTTCCGCTATCACGCTTTTATACAGATTAATAATAATCTGTTTTTGTGCGGATCGGACAAACTAGAAACGGAGAAAAGTTTAGTAAAAAAAAAGTTCAGTAAAAAAAAAGTTTAGTAAAAAAAGTTTACTAAAATAGAAACTATAATTTTTTAAAAAAAGAAATAAGCTTATAGTAGCGAAATGCATGATAAATAATTATGTATAATATAAGCTTACCTTTCCCCTCGGATTTTTCTTCGCTGGAGATGTATGCGACGGCCCAGGAACTTGATCTTCCATTTCAAAAAAACACTGCGAACTCTATGAACACGATGGAAGAACACTACGAACTCTGAGCACTATGAATACCGTATGAACACCCGGTATGGCTACGAATGGGTCACGTGCAGCACTGCAGCGCGTGGCGTCACTACGCGCATGCGCTGTGCATTGGGAAGGGACCAATCAGGGCGAAGATGCGCAGCGACGGACGAAAATCGGTTCTCTCGCGGTACCATTCTCTCGTGGGGCAGAGTGTAGTCTATGATTATATATCTTCTATGCAGAATGTGTCTAAAGTATCAAAATTTGTCAGTGATTTTAATTTTATACGTGACTGTGTAAGATGTGCTTAAATTATGAATAGTTGATAAAAATGTGAGAAAATGCTACGGTTTTAAGTAATTTATTTTGTGTACAATCTGTGTCACAAGTGTTAGGTTAAGTACTATATTTGTTAAATGATCGTAATATACGCATGTAAATAGTGAAGAACATGAAGAAGCTGTAAATAGTTGAAAAAATATTTATGTTGCAGCAGATTCAAAAGGATTGAGAATACATAATTTGGGAGCTAGAATTTGATCAGATTAAGTAAGGTAAGTATTTCTATCTATCAAAAAGGTACGGATGGAATAAACCAGATACTATGTGGCTTATTTTATTTTCTTTTTACTGATGATATAGTGATTGGCAAACAAGATTACGTACATGAATATTAAGTTGCTCTTAAAAATGCGTATATTGACCTGTTGCGGTCCTATTTACGTCGACTTAGTCTAGAAATGTTATTTTTGCACCACTGCTCGCGTATTTTACATATTCATTTTCCATTCATGAATAATACCATAATTACATATTATATAAATACCATAATTACATATTACATAAATCCCATAATTAAATATTATATGAAAGCAATTCTAGTTTTCACTGTTCTAAATATATTGCTAATATACTTATTTTATCTGGATTAAAGCTAAATTGTATGATATTATAGCAAGTTCTAAAACTATATGAGATGGAACTGTGTGGACCGCAAGGGATTAAGCATTCTAACAAGGTGTGATAATTTGACCAAATGTGTATATACGTTAGTGAAATAATAATAATTTTTTTATATGACAAATGATCCTTAATTATGTCTTTTATTTAAAATGTAACGACAACTCTTTGAAAAAGCACAAGCAAAAAAATATTGAATTTTCAAATTGTAATATATTTTATGTGTTCTTGATTTAAACACAGTGATTCTTGACGCTACCTATCACGATAGAACCATTGATATTAATAAACTTGTAAGTACAAGGTGTATTACCTAATTTATTTCAGAAATCCTTAAGTCATTTAATGTTATTTACAACATTAATAGTAAAAGATGCTTTCATGTTTCAGGTATTTCTTTACATTTTACTTATCTTTTTTTCAGAGCTAGTCCAGTGTATTTGTTATATATGTTACAATAATTATATTTTTATATTGAACTTTACTTATGTACATAAAATAATAGTTACATGTATTAATTCTTGAAAAATTGTTTTAGGTCATTATGTTGCCACTAAGATATGCTGCAGTATTTCTTCCGCCACTTTTGTGGAATACTTACTGTTTACGAGAAAAGCGGTGGTCAGATCTAGTCCAAGACATACATATATATCGGCAACATGTTGGAGACAATTTAATGGGCGATTCTTCAAGACAGAATATCAAGAATAAAACATGGTGATATTCATTTTTAATTTATTAGTGATTACACATCCTCCTGATTCGCCAATCCGTATATCTATTTTATATATCTATCTCTAACGCTATTTCATTTATTAGCGTACTCTGTATTGCTGTTAAGCATTTTGTGAATACATTTTTATCAATACTTATCATTTTTGCTCTCGTAAGTTTATTTTTTATACTTACCTATACGGATCTATCAGTTAATAAGTAATATGGCATAACATCTCCTGTCACAGTGTCATAGTATCACACGTCGTTACATAATTTTATTTTCTAAAGCTATGGTTTCTTGAACTTTTAACATGCATTGTTTAAGTACAAAATGGTAATAATATTTGGTCTAAGAGCCGCTTTTGAAAAGATTCGACATTCGTACAGAATGCTTCATGGTGTAATGAATATATATATGCGTAATTTTGGAGGCATTTAAGGGCCAGTTTTCCTACGTGGCCTTGAGTCGCCACGCTCCAAACAGGAACTAGGAGAAGCTTCCTAGCGATCGTCACGCTCCGAACGGCCACATAGGAGAAGCTCAAATGACAGTGTGTGTGCCGTGTGCGTGCCGTGTGCGTGTGCCATGGTTTGCTGCACACAACGCTAGATCGTACAAGGTTGCAAGGGTTCGGGAGGCCACGATTTATGGCCCGATAATGCAAAGATCGGGCTTTGCAAGGGTGAAAAGCGTTAGATAAAAGATAAATCTAGGTCGCTTGACTACCGGCAGGTCCTACTTTTGCGTTTTCGAGCAACATTTTCCATTATTCGGTCGCATGACGCCTGTCAGAGAGGCGATCTGAGCACGCGTGGTCGACATCGTAAACGACGGCGCTGCCGTAGCTTCGTTCGAACAGCCGTGTCGCGGCACTCTCACACCGCCAAGTCGGCCTGTACGTGTACCGATGAGACTAGCAAGGGTTCGGGATGCGCCGCGATTCCTGACTCTATAATACAAAGGTGGGGCATGTCATTGGTCAAAAGCGGTAGACGAAGGATAAATCTAGATCGCTTGACCACCGGCAGGTCCTACTTTCCGCTTGTTAGGGAAGGAGGGGCGTAGATGTGTGAGAAAAAAGACAACTTTCTTTATTTTATTTATTTATTTTATTTTGTTCTTTTAAGTTAGGGTTAGAGTTAGGATAGTAGCGGGGAAAGGAAGGAGGTGTAATAGAAATGTAACCCTGAGGGGAACAATAAATGAAGAAAGTATATTTAAATATATTAAAAATAATAAACTTTATTTCTTTTTTAATATTGAATATTTATGTAGGGGGCCGCGCGGCCGCCACGCCACCCGCCGCCGCCACGCCCCCGCTGCCACCGCGCCTTTTTTGCCACCCTCCTCGGCGGTAGGAGTTTCTCTTTATTTCCTTGATTAGCTTGGTCTGAAAGATATACACAACATTTATATGCAACATGTACAGTAAGGAGCAAAACTGAGTCCACACTATTTGAAATAACATAACTTTTTTTGAAATTAAATCAAATGTCTTGAATGTTAAGGAGAAGTTAGAAGGATTAATTTATTAGACGAGGTATACAAAATTTTTGAAAAAAATATTTCTATGTTTCTGTAACTTACAAACATCTCCTCCACTATCAGGGCCACGGTGCTTTGTTGTGGGGTGGGCGCGGTCGACGATGACGCCGACGTCCTCTCGCCGCAGCGGCCGTTATCAATTGTCTGTAAATGAAATGAAAAGTTTTAGAAATAAATAATAAATGTTTACGAATGACGAAATATACCGCCTACTCACTATGTTCTCATGTCGCCTATTGTTAATGGATAGGCGGGCGACGGCTGCCAACACCGCCGCCGGTGCTGGTGCCGCCGCCGCCGCGCCGTCGCCGGTGCCGGTGTCGGTGCTGGAGCCATCGCCGGTGCCGGTGCCGGTGCTGGAGCCGCCGCCGGTGCCGGTCCAACTTCTAATTCACTGTTGTCCATCTGAAAAATTGCCACAGTCAGTCAATCAACACTAATATCAACACTAATCAACACTAACCAGAAGTATCAACATATATATTTTATAAAAAGTTCAATACGTACGATTGTGATGTTGTTCCTCGTAACTTCTTTTCTCTGACGCGTTCGGAAGCGAATTGACTTGGAGGATCGAGCGAACCGTAGATCCTCCCTATTGCTTCGGGATTTTTCCTCCCTTCCTAGATGACAAAAAACATCCCTGGATTGGCCAGGACGAGGACCAGTAGGGAGTGGACGGTAGAAAAGTAGGAGATGGGACTGAGGAACATCCTGATAGCCCCAAGGCCCTCCTGATCGGCTAAGCGCCATCAACCACTTGCTAAATACAAAGAGTTGCTAGACCCTGGGAAAAACCCAGAGCGTCTGGCAATCGTCAAGCGCAAAGCTAAAGAAGGGCAGGATGGGACCTCTGGCAAGTTTATGGCACGGTCCTAGAAAACTACATACAATTGCTAACTGTACGCCTTGGGAACGGACACGATTGGGAAATTAGCTAAATTTACGGTGACAAGGCCACTCCGTACTTAATTTCTAAAAATCCCAAAAGTCACGTTCCAAGAGCGTAAAGCAATACCCATGCCATAACCAGATGTTCCAATCCAGAGTTAGGCATTATTCCAATAAAAACTTGTTTAAATAACGATTCGAATAAAAGACACTTCATCTTTATGCGTTATTCGAAGCCTTCGAATAAAAGATACAGATAGAAGATGAAAATATTATTCGAAGTTCGAATAAAAAAAATTTTCTTTCTTCGTCGGATAAATTCTCGTCGAATAAAATTATTCATTCGATACTCGTCGAATAAAGATACTTTTTTTATTCGAACCTTCGAATAACGAATAAAAATTTGTTTATCTTTTTGAAAATTGTAGAATATGATCTTGCAGAATTAGTAAAAAGTAATGATGTTGAAGGCGTAAATTCGGTATCATTGCAGTTCAAAATTGGTCGTTGCTATTGAGTTTAGTTATACAATTAAAAATACATGTTCTAATATGTTAATATTTTTATAAGTACGCGACATTATTTACCAACCAAATTATACTTTTTCTTTTTTAGCATTACAGTTAGATAAATTCTCGACGTTTTGCAAAAAAAATTGTCTAGAAAGCACTGGGAACATAACAAACGGCTTAGAAATGTATGCAAATTTGACTGTTTTTTCGAAGTAACAAAAACAGTTCCCTGTAATTAAATGTTAGAATATTTTCCAAATGCCACCACATGTAATCCTTTGCTTACCACTAGACGATCAAGCCATATTTTAATTTGGTTGGTAATTAATGTCGCGTACTTATAAAAATATTAACATATTAGAACATGTATTTTTAATTGTATACCTAAACTCAATAGCAATGACCAATTTTGAACTGCAATGATACCGAATTTACGATTTCAACATCATTACTTTTTACTAATTCTACAAGATCATATTCTACAATTTACACACGAGTCATCATGAATTCTCGAATATTCATACTTCGAATTTGTGCGTGTGTAGCGGTACGCGATTCGCATCGCAAGATGTTAGAGTTGACCGCCTGCAGATGTTAGGGTCTAAGGTAATAAAACCTACCCTGACGTTTGCAGGATGGCAAAATTATTTTATTTCCGAAATGACTTTACGGGTGTAGAAAATTTAACTACCCCATCACAAACTGTTAATTGCTTAAGCTTTCTCAACAGAAATTATGCTGTTTGTTAATTTTCGAAACTACTGAATTTTTATAAAACCGGTGTCTCTGAAACTTCAATACGAAATACGCACTTTCTTCGAATGTTTGGAGATTTCCACTTTTTTTTGAACAAACACGTTTGCATAATCCGAAAGAACTGTAAAAAAATACACATTAATAATCACAATGAAGACACAGCGAACATAACAATATAAGGGGGTCAATCGAGAAGTTTGATATAAAATCGGGCATTTTATGCTTTCGGATTTGTGTAAAAATCGATTTTTCCACCTAAAATTCGGAAAAAAATCTCACTCATGTATGCTAGTAAGTAGAATATCCATGAATTTTTTCGTAATTTTTTGTTCGGCACGGTGTGACTACAAATCAATTTGCTTCGGGGGTCACTTTTGAGGATCGTAGGTGGCTTTACCGAAAAAAGAAAAAAAAATTATTTAAAAATTACAACACATTTTTCAGTATACACAGATAAACAAATCAAGAGCGAAAGACCTGTTGGTGGGGGGGGGGGCGATGACGCAACTGGCAACAGCTAGTTGGGGCGTTGTTTGTTTCGTTCAGTTTACTGATGGACAGGAACGCATTCGTGTCGTGTGCGAATCATTCCTGTTTCATTTGTTAAACAATTTATAGACAGCGCGAACAGATAAGTATACGGACTTGTGGTGACGCGAGTGTGTGTAGTTTTTTTTTTTATTACGCTTTATGCCAGAACTGGCCTGTCAGCGGGAGTGTGTATAGTTTGCAGTTTTTGTGAAAAAGTGTGAAAACTGTTAAAAAATGGAGTTTGGTGATTCGTCTTCAACTGAGCACGCGGGAAAAACGGCGGCCAAGCGAGCATCCAAGGCGACTGCATCAACCAAAAAACTTCGCATCTCAGCGAAAAGATACAGCAGAAGAAGATTACACCTGAATAGGTAAGTGACAAACAATCCATATACTGTGTGAACTTTTCAAATAAATAAGAAACCAAACACTCATCATTTAGCGACAAACTATTTTCGAAGTCGTGTTCTGTTCTAATTTACATTTAAATGAATTATTTACTATAAACACATTATAATAAATTATAAGATAACTAATTATTTTTTAAATACATAAATGATGATTAAGGTTTGGTTTCTTAATTATCAGCTGAATTTTACGTTACTGAAAATTATAGACTTTTACATACAGTCAGTCAAAAAAGTCTCTGTACACCGTACAAGAATTTATTTAAAGTTGCATAATTTTAAAGGATATGGTAATAAATAAATAATTCTTGCGTTATTATGTTCACAAACATAACATTTAGTAACAGTGCAAAAAAAGCTATATTACATTTATTTGTTGACAAATAAACAAAGTCGAAAGTAAAACTCAACGAAAACGAGGTCAAAAAAGTGTCAGTACATGTAACACTATTATTCATAATTTGTTGATTAGTGATCAGCTGGAAGATAAACGACTCTTCAAGATGTAATTTTCTGGCACTGGTTTTTAAATTTTCTTTCAAAGTGTTCAAATATTTATGTTGATCCATTATACCGTCAATAAAGACTAAATTTCCCACCCCTGCTGCACTCATACACCCCCACACCATCACGCTGCCGCCTCCGTGTTTACGATGGGAGTAAATTTTCGAGTTTCATCTGGTCATTTGGTTTTCTCCACACTTTAACATTTCCATCCGAAGTAAAAATAGTAAATTTACATTCATCACTAAATATAACATTATTCTAAAAGCTTTGATCCTTATTAACGTGTGCCTTTGCAAATACAAACGTTTTCTTTTATTAACTTCACTTACGAACGGTTTTCTCCTGGCTGTACGACCATTGTATCCAGCTTTTCTTATAACATTTCGAATAGTTTCGGGCACTACTTTTATATTATAGTCATTTTCTATCATACTGGCCAATTTTGGTGCACTCGTTTGTGGATCACAACGAATTGTTCGTAGGATTGCACGTTTACGATTAGTTTCTAATTTTTGTGGTCGACCTGTACGTTGTAAACTTTTAATAGATTTAGTTTTTGCGTATTTCTCAAGAATATATTGTACTGAAGAATTTGTCCTTTTTACTATTTGACCTATTTTTCTAATAGATAATCCATCTTCTCTTAATTTTAAAGTTAAATCTCTGGTCGCAAGTGCTACTTCCATTTCGGAGAAATTCTTTCGCGAAAACGTTATTTATTCTTGCTAACAGCCAAGCAACTAAATTGTACTTGACCATAGAGTGTTTCCTTGAGAGTTATTTGTAAACATTCCGCTGAACCGTTAACAAAGGAAATAAATTTACACGCTCACAGTCTCTGTACGGAGACTTTTTTGACTGACTGTATTTTGTGGTAGTTGTTGACCAGATCAGAACAACGATATTATAAAATTCAGATTGGGTTAGGTTAGGAATATAGAAAAATTAGCGTCACTGTTTTCTTATCTATTTCGTCCTTAATACACTGCTTTTTAAATTATATTAATATTGCTTTTCGTTTGGTTTTTATGAGCTTTTTTTCAAATCCTAGTAAAATCGTGAAATCCGGCCGGTTAACTTCGCATAGGCACCTTTTTTTCGCCCGGCACTAAATATTGCATCATACGATTTGGATTTTGTCGACAAGTTAGAACAATTAGTTAACAACATGTCGTGGAAAAGAAATTTTGAACGAAATTCTAGGTGCCCTCCTGTCGGCGCCTAACACCTGCTAACTGTCACTGTATGTACATATATGTACAACGTAATTCATCGAGCATCACAGGTGGGGGGGGGGGGGATCGACGTTCTCAGCTGATCGCCGGAAAAAAAAAGAAAGCAAACTGTCGTACAGTGGTTCAGATTGGAAAATCGTGCGACATTTTTGTATAACTTTTAAACCGTATGTGATATTAGCGTGAAACTTGAACCAGATAATGTTGAATTGCTAACCTACGGATAGGTAACAAAAAATTCCGTAAATTCATAAGTGGGGTCCCTAATGGACTCCACATTAAAATGTGCTTAATTGAGAAAACAGAGAAATGACATCTAAGGATCTTTATTGTAGAAGTAAAAACAAGTATTTTACTCGAAACATACAATCGGAAAGTCGTAACAGAAATCAAAATTTGTATTCTTTATTATGGCACACATTGCACACAAAACCTTCAACCTTTTTGTGCCTTTCGCAAACAAAATTATCACAAAACTTGCAGATAATGCGCGATTTTTTGTCTTCTTCTCGAGAGCACAAGTAGCATCTTCCTCGCTTTTTTAGGCTTGTTTCTTGTTGGTGATTAGATGGTGTAGATTGCTAAGTGCATCTTTCACATATTTTGGCATATTCTGAATTTTAGCACGGCTTTCCATATTTTTCTGTGCGGGCTGCTGTCCCAGCTTTCCCGGGTGACAGAAACCGGGCACGCGTCGCTTTGACACTCTAGGCTGGAGACCCTTCGAATACCCAAAATTTATGGCGTCCACTTGCGCTATTGACACATCTGTCCGCTAAGTGGCCAATAACGTTGAAGACGTTTTCTCACAAATAGCGTCTTATGCTGTGCAAACCATAAATCTTTCTTGGTGCTGGTGCGCTGAAGATTTCTCTTCCGGCGCCCAGCTAGCCGCTACAATACACATGAATGCATACGTGGGGTCCATTGAGGACCCTACTTACCTAATTCCTTGCTAACTTTGATTGCAGCAACAATTTATTTCTGTAAACACATAACGCATTTTTTATAATTTCCGCCCCATGTACTAGTAATTTATGAATCGACGCTGGCATGTAATACCATTCATAATTTTGTACATTGCCACTAAAAGATCAAATAGACTGATAGACATTTAAGAAATAGTACATAAGTATTAAATATTGATATGCGATAGTCGATTTTTTAAGGAAATGTCACACGATTTTCTAATCTGAACCACTGTGTGTCGTTACCGTAACAGCTGACGGACATCGGCGGGCTCTGCTGAGTACGTCGACCTTGCGCGGGTGAGTGTGTGCGTGCGTGCCTGTGTGAGCGGCAAAGATGTTGGATGTTCTTTCAAAATATTTTTCTTCACGTCATGTGGTCAACTAATTGCTCTAATTTGTTGTTATCAGCCAGGGCTGCGAGCAACGCGGGACGCCGGCGAGGGGGTTATTACCCCCGGAATATGGTTTCAATTTGTTTTCAATGTTGCAATCTTTGTTAATTATTAGATTAGAATATTAGGCAATAATTAACCCTTTGCACTTGGCGCTATTTTCATTCTAAAACTAAATTTTTCTTCCGTCTTAGAATATTTTCATTTTATTCATACGAAACTGATCCGATTTCCACATATAATATTGAAATGTTTAGTAATCTATGAAATACAAATTTTGCAATAGAACAAATATTTTGTAATATTTTTTGTAATTTCTTTGAAATAATGTCACAACAATCTCCAGTGGTGCTTCAGAGTAACCACTCGAGTGCTAAGGGTTAAGTTTCTGCAATTATTTTAAACAAAGGAGGTGTTTCTCTACAGTTTCCCTCTTACAGACCTGTTTTTAAAAATGATAAGGCGAAATTAAAATTATTTCAATTGGACGCTGCATCGTAAAACAGTTATTATTCATTGCTCAATGGACATCATGAGAAAGTGGAGGATACGTTCCATTAGGGAATAATGAAGAAGACAGACGGAAATGAAGACGGAAGAAATGACTCGTTGTGAAGAGGACGTGTCGTCACAGAAGGCGAGGGTGTGATCTCTGTACCAACGCATCGAACTCCTTTCATTTGTGGAAGATACGGTCCCAGGTATTCGGGGGAGGAAGTGGTATCCTCGCGGGGATACGTCCCCAGGAGGGTACCCCCTTTCCCGACCGGTCCACAAAAAGCGATGCACCGGCTCCCACATTACTGCAGATTGATTTTTGCGGTAATTGGAGGTGCATCCTGAAAGAAGTTTCGGTGGTTGTTTGGAGGGGAAAACACCCGTGAAGACGGCAAGAAAGAAGTGCGCAAATCGTCTTCAAGAAAGAAGTAAAGTATCGAAGCCCCAAAACGAAGAGTCAAGAAGAAGACGCGAGAGCAACAGTATTCGAGAAGTACCGACCGCATGAGAAGTGTTGTGACACTTGGAAGTTCGCAACATTATGATGAACAACTGAATTGCGATGCAGCGTTCACTTGAAATAATTGTAATTTCGCAATTTTTAAAGTGTTACCATTTTTAAAAACGCATCTGTAAAGGGGGGCCGTATCCACCTAAAGCAATTTTTTTGTAATCTGTATGTAGAATGAAGCAGATAGCGAATCTTGCCGTGGAGGATACGTCAAGCCGTCTCCTGTATGAAGAGGCAGGGTCAGCAGAAAATGTGCACCTCGTCGAAGAAAACAAAACAACGGTCCAGCCATCCACGATGAAAAATGTAACGCCGTCGTCAAGTGGACAAGAAAAGGAACTATTACGGACAACCTCTTCTGACGCCGGAGGTAGTCAAGAAATTACACAAGAAACCGATAACGTTGAAGAACTCGGGGAGCAAACTGCCACCGACGAAGAAATGCACTTCGTCGAGGAAAACGAAACGATGGTCGAGCCATCCACGATGGAAAGTATAACGCCGTCGTCAAGTGGACAAGAGAAAGAAATATTACGGACAACCTCTTCTGACGCCGGGCATAGTCAAGAAATGACAAAAAAAATAGTCAAACGTAAAAAAACCATCAAAGACATTCTGAAAGAAGAAGCGGAGGTGCAGGCCCACCAGCTCGTCGTGGAAAGAAAAACGACGATCGACCCACAGGAAGAATTGTGTCTTCCGGACGGATCTCTCAGCATTGTGGACATTCCTCATATTTTTCAAGAAATGAAACGCATAAGCAAACATTCCGAAATATTAGATTGTTCGATGGAAGATTTGAACATAATACGTATGAAGAGAACGGGGTTGGAGACCACCCTGACCGTGAAATGCATGATGTGCGATTATAGAGCCGATATCCACAGTCAACCTGATGATCCTCAGGTCATGGATATCAATCGGAATGCAGTGGCAGGAACCATTCTCAACGGAGGCGGCTACGCACAAATGGAAGAATTCCTCACTGCCATTAATGTCCCCGGTATGTCAACGAAGAGATACAGCAAATGCCATGACGACATCGTGGAGAAATTAATCCGTACTGCGGAAGCGGAAATGGTAGCAGCGGCTGAAGAGGAGAAAAGACTAGCCGTTGGAAGAGGCGACGTGTTAGCATGTGGAATTCCACACATTCACTACCGCACAGGAAAGTACAATTCAATCTCTGGTGTCGGCGTGATAATAGGCTATCACACGAGGAAAGTTCTATTCGTTGGAGTACGAAACAAAACGTGCTCCATTTGTTTTAACGCGGCAAAAAAGAAAGAAGAGCCGCGGCAACACGCATGCTTCAAAAACTGGGGCAGAAACCAGCCGTCCACCAGAATGGAGAGTGACGCCATCGCAGAAGGTTTCAATACCAGCGTGGAAAAACGTGGATTGATTTATTCGACATTAATTGCTGACGGCGACAGCAGTGTCTACAAGAAAATTCTCGACTGTGATCCATATAAAACATGGATGATCCGCGTGAAGAAAATTGAATGCACAAATCATTTGTTGCGCAACTTTTGCAACAAAATGAAAGATGTTGCGAAAAAGGCTCCGCCCGGTCACTACAGGCAAGCCGTAGAAAATAATATTCGGCGGATGCGCTCGGGGATAATGAAAGCTGCGGAGTATAGATTCGAAGAGAATCTGCCGATGGTACAAAAAATACAAAATTTATGCGACGATATAATGAATATGCCCAGCCACGTGTTTGGAGAGCACAAACACTGTAGTAGAATAGGATACTTCTGCGATGGAACCAGGAAGAAGGATGAGCAGAATATTGTTCCGGAATTGTTGAACCTTGGAGTTCACCAAAACATCCAAGATATCATCCAGTCATTGTCAGCGCACGGAGAAAGCATCCTCTATCGAAGCAACAACAACGCAGTGGAGAGTTTCAATAATATTGTTGCAAAATATATTCTTGGAAAAAGATTGAATTTCGGCCAAAGAGGATCTTACGCTGCAAGATGTGCTGCTGCTGTGATCCAGTACAATACGCAAGAAGTATTATCTCGTCTACAACGGTCCATGGAAAAGAAGCCGCCTCTACTTTTAACACAGATGGAAGAACGGCACAAAAAGAAACAACAACTCGAGCAACAAGCTCGACAAAACAGCACGACGAGAAACACAAGAAAGCAGTTCGGCGCAACACAAGATTCCGATTACGGACCAAATGCCCACAAGGCAGATATGGACGAATGCATGTTCAATCTGCAAAAGGAAAAGTATATGGAAATGCTAAGCGATTGGCAGAAAGATAGAGAGACGATTGAACAAGAAACTATTGGACAGGCCAAGAACAGAAAGTGGATGGCGTACAGATCTAAACTTTTGACAGCGTCCAACTTCCGCGCCGTGTGCCAAAGAAGGAAGACAACGCTATGTTCGAAATTAGTGCGGACATTGCTATATCCACGCCTGCTAGACGTTTCTGCTGTAGCGTATGGAAAGCAGAATGAAGACACAGCTCGCGAAGAATTGTCCAGAAAAGAAAATATCGAAATTAGACCATGTGGTCTTTTTATCGATGCATCGATTCCCTATTTGGGAGCATCGCCGGATGGTGTAATCGATGACGACGGCATTGTGGAGATAAAGTGCCCACAAACTGCGGAAAATGTTACACCAGAAGAGGCAATATCAACAATAGAAGCAGTAAGTAAAATATTTACAGACAGTACTGGCAGCGTTATGAATAAAAGCCACGCGTACTTCTACCAAGTACAAGGGCAATTACATATCACTGCCAGAAAGTACTGCCTCTTCTGTATATGGACGAGGAAAGGTATAAAGTCCATTAAAGTTGACAGAGATGACGAATTTTGGCAACATAAAATGGAGCCAAAATTGACGCGCTTTTATATAGATTGTATGTTGCCCGAAATAGTTGACAGTAGATATACGAGAGGCATGTCCATTCGGGAGCCCCAATATATTATCGAAGCAATACAAAATTCACAAAGAAAAAGAAAAGTTGCAACTGTTCGACGTTGATAAGAAATAAGTAATAAGTAATAAGAAATTTTAAAGTTATCACAATTACAGATCAAGGATCGTATATGATTCAAAACCTGTTCAACGTCGAATTGCACACATGCAAAAAAGTGTGCAGTATCGCTGATTCCATCAGCGAATGAAAATAATATTCAAACATTATACAGTTGCAACTATTCGACGTCGAATTGCACATACTAGTGCAGTACCACTGACTCGATCAGCTGGTAATATGAAATTATAAAGTTATTACAATTACAGCCCAAGGATCGTATGTGATCCAAAAGCTGTTCGACGTCGAACTGCACACATGCAAATAAGTGTGCAGTATCGCTGATTCCATCAGCGAATGAAAATAATATTCAAACATTATACAGTTGCAACTATTCGACGTCGAATTGCACATACTAGTGCAGTACCACTGACTCGATCAGCTGGTAATATGAAATTATAAAGTTATTACAATTACAGCCCAAGGATCGTATGTGATCCAAAAGCTGTTCGACGTCGAACTGCACACATGCAAATAAGTGTGCAGAATCGCTGATTCATTTCAGCGACATTTTTCATTTGTCAGATTACAGATTCCCGCATGGTAACAATGGCCGACTGCTCTCCGCCTCACCCAGATTCCGTGGCGACAATGGATGCAGCATCAGCTGCTAATATAAGTAGACAAATGCAATTTTACTTTTCACACTGTCGCGTGGATTTCAACATTTTTCTCTTTTTGTATATTTGATTTCTGTTTCAGTTGCAGCCACGAATCATCTGGGCTGCTTCGTCGTCGAGACGATGAAGGAGGACCACACTGGCCGACTGCTCTCCGCCTCACCCAGATTCCGAGGCGACAATGGATGCAGCATCAGCTGCTAATATAAGTAGACAAATGCAATTTTACTTTTCACACTGTCGCGTAGATTTCAACATTTTTCTCTTTTTGTATATTTGATTTCTGTTTCAGTTGCAGCCACGAATCATCTGGGCTGCTTCGTCGTCGAGACGATGAAGGAGGACCACACTGGCCGACTGCTCTCCGCCTCACCCAGATTCCGAGGCGATAGTGGAAAGCCAGAGAAAGTATTCGACGAGCCACTATTGGTGAGTTACCGAAGCCACATATGTTTGTACAAAATAACAAAATATTTGTTAGATTGCTTCTTTTTAATTTACATTTTACATGTTTCAGAACAAGCTGAGGCGGAGTATCAAAAGGAACTCCCACTGAAGAGGCGGCCATGGCAGCCGCATCATTAATTTTACAATTTATTAATTATTTAAAAATTGTAATTTATTTATATTATTTTTTATATATTTTATAATATATATATATATTTTTCGTCT